>NC_058405.1:41441241-41594196 GCF_002201575.2 Neomonachus schauinslandi | reverse complement strand
AAAAAAAAAAAAAAAAAAAAAAAAAAAAAAAAAGAAAAAAAAAAAAATTAGCAGTGCTAGTGGCCAAAATGTAATCCTGAAATATGTTTGACAGAATATCCCTTGATGACATATGATGTTTTCTTCAAATGTAACACAAATTTAAAATAAGTTAAGCAATTTTGCAAATGAAAAATATCCTCTTACTAAATCATTCACAGACCCTTTAAACCTCTGGACTGCAAATCACAAGTCATCAGGAATACAAGTTAAAATACTGAGAAAATCTAGGGGTTAAATATGCTTACAATATTCATCGTAAAAGTTGAAAAAAAAGATTCTAAAGCTTGTACTAAGTGGAGTGTAATATTCTAAACGGGGAGAATTGGACTATATGCAAGAGTTACAGAATATGATCCAAATACAAAATATGAAATATTCAGAGTAAACATAGATATAAATTAGTATAAGCAAGGAAGTTTGAGCAACAGAGGATCTTGGCACATTTGACATGTGAGAGCTAGGAAGCAAGTTTGAGTAATAAGTACAATTCAAGAACATTATGTCCGGCAACTAAGGCTTGTGAATATGGTATAATCTTTGTTAATGAAGGCACCATTCCCTAAGCAGGGCAATTGTGGTGTTTGAAAGTGGAGAAAGATGGAAGAATTAATAAAGCTTTCCAAGTGTTTCCTAGTGTGAAAGCATGGTAATTCTCTCCCACTATCTTCCTTCCAGGGTTTTAATTGCCTTTAGGAGAAGTCTCAAGATCCTTGAGTCAGTTGGAATTCCCAAAATGGTTCTCTGGACAATAAAGATCTTTGGGAGACACGGGTGAAGAGGAGAGAGTTCAAATCACGCATGTACAAAAATTTATTGCTTATCAAAAAGGTGCCATAAGTCTTGCTAGGCACAATGCAGATTTAAAAGGCATATTTTCTGCCTTTAATAAATCACTGTCAATTGTTATGATAAAAAAGTAAACAGTTACAAAATAATATAATAAATGCTATACAAAAGTACTTTGAGATTGCTTAGCTCAGTTGGAAGCTTTCCCAGGAAGGCCGGATAACTTTTTATCTAAATTTGATATATTTCACACTACAGACTATCCATGTTTCAAATATACATGATACATTGGGTTTCCCAGGAAGCACCAAAGCTACCTCAGCCAGGTTCCATGCTTGCAAAATTAAGTGAGGCTGTTGGGATATTTTCTGAGTAAAAATAAGATCAGTCTGTCTTATTATTGAATTAAGTGATAAGAATTGGTGATTAACCATATGGACCATATGTAAGAGGTTAGAGAATGAAAGCATGTGAATATTAATTAGCTCATAGTTATTCTGAGGATAAAATTAGGCAATTTATTTGAAAGCAATTTGAAATACAATAAAAGAAAAGTTGACATTCATTAGTTTTCCCACAAAATTTCTAAAATTTAACACTTAAAAGGAGTGAAGATGAATGCTAGTAAATAATTAAATATGACCAAAATTAATTGTTATAATTCAGGTATTCTGCCTGATAGCTTTTCCCAATTTCTATTTCTTATGACCTACAGAAAAAATATAATATAATAAATTGTTAGTGTATACTCCCATTACCTGCAAAAGTTCTGGCCCCAAACAAAAACAGACAAAACTCTCCTTGTAAGGAAACCTGCAAGGATATAAAAAATGTCTTATGGGGGCTCCTGGGTGGCTCAGTCGGTTAAGCGTCTGCCTTCAGCACAGGTCATGATCCTGGGGTCCCTGGATTGAGCCTGCAGGGGGTCTGCATCTGTCTCTCCCTCTGTTCCTCCCCCCGCTTGTGCTCTCTCTCTTTCTCTCTCAAATAAATAAATTTAAAAATCTTAAAAAAAATGTCTTATGACCCACATCACCTTATCTCCACTATGAATATTTCACTTGAATAATTTAACAATACTGGACTCCAGCACTCTAGGTTGGTAAATGGCTAAATTGCACTGTTTTTAGTAAATACATTCACAAATGGGCCATGCCATATTTCCACACATATTCTGATTTTGCCCCACATCCAATTGGGGATTCTTTTGTTGGCCTGTTCTATAAGCAGAGCAAAAATAATAATACCCAATTGCAAATGTATTAGTGACCTTGACAGTTATAGAATATCTCTGTGCTCTTGTGCCAAGTGGAAGTCCAGTTTTATACATTTTAACAACAACAAAAAACTAGTGCTAGAGTAAAATTGCAGAGAAAAGTTGTAATTTGTTATACTCCTGCTGGACGTTAATGATGTGCTAGCAAATAATAGCACTTTTACTCATGGCAGATGAAGATACCAGTCTAAGATTACCAGTGGGAAGAAAACATGATAAAAAAAAAGTCTGTTTCAAAATAAAATACTCAGATTAGAAATCCTTTCAATGACATGTAAGGCTAGTAGTATAACAATAAAATCTTTGTGGGTTTTTTTTGTTTTGCTTTTTGTTTTGTTTTTTTTTCCTCCTTAGGAGTTAGGAGACTCAGTAACTGAAAGAGCCTTGATAAGATCTGGAAATTTTAGAGGGTTGTTGACTTATCAGAGAACCACAGCTTATCATGTAAATGTAATGCATGCAAATTTATAAAGATAAGAGGCAGGCACTTTTATAGTCTAGCTGAAAGAGATACTTGCTGGGTGAAATGAGAGTACCTTGAAACTTGATTTTATTTATCGACCCACAGTGGATATAAAGAATATAAAAAAATTCACTTGGAATGAAGCAAATAAATAGAAACTGAAGATTTTTCAATAGCATAGGAAGGAAAAATCACTTCAGATGTAGGGGAAGATATTCTGAAAGGTGTAGTAAAAGGGAAAAAATGAGAAAGTACATGTTATGTGATTTTAGGCCCTTTTCCATCAAGGAAAATATTTTAAGTAAATTAGTCATGCAGAACTGAAACTGTGCCCCTTACTCTCTTACTTGTTTTTGAATATTGCCCCTGCCAGGTATTCTTTTTTTTTTTTTTTTAATTTAAATTCAATTAGCCAACATATAGTACATCATTAGTTTTTGATGTAATTTTCATTGATTCATTAGTTGTGTATAACACCCAGTGCTCATCACATCACGTATGCTCCTTAATGCCCATCACCCAGTTACCCTATCCCCCCACCTCCCTTTCCACAACCCTCAGTTTGTTTCCTAGAGTCGAGTCTCTCATGGTTTGTCTCCCTCTCTGATTTCTTCACATTAAGTTTTCCCTCCCTTCCCCTATGATCCTCTGTGTTATTTCTCATATTCCACATATGAGTGAAACCATATGATAACTGTCTTTCTCTGCTTGATATTTCACTTAGCATAATACCCTCAAGTTCTATCCATGTAAATGTAAATGGTGGGTATTCATCCTTTCTGATGGCTGAATAATATTCCATTGTATATATGGACCACATCTTCTTTATCCATTCATCTGTTGAAGGACATCTCGGCTCCTTCCAGTTTGGCTATTGTGGACATTGCTGCTATGAACATTGGGATGCATGTGCCCCTTTTTTTCACTACATCTCTATCTTTGGGGTAAATACCCAGTAGTGTAATTGCTGGGTCTTAGAGTAGCTCTATTTTTAACTTTTTGAGGAATCTCCATACTGTTTTCCAGAGTGGCTGCCTCCCCACCAACAATGTAGGAGGGTTCCCCTTTCTCCACATTCTTGCCAGCATTTGTTGTTTCCTGACTTGTTAATTTTAGCCATTCTGACTGGTAGAAGTTGGTATCTCATTGTGGTTTTGGTTTGTATTTCCCCGATGACAAGTGACATGGAGCATTTTTTCATGTATCTGTTGGCCATTTGTATGTCTTCTTTTGAGAAGTGTCTGTTCATGTCTTCTGCCCATTTCTTGATTGGATTATTTGTTTTTTGGGTGTTGAGTTTGAGAAGTTCTTTATAGATCTTGGATACCAGCCCTTTATCTGCCAGGTATTCTTACATCTATTTTCTGAAATGAGCATCCTCCAGTTCAACAAACTTCATCTCCATTTCAACAACTGATTTCTTGGGATACACTCTAGACAATGGTATCAGTCCGAACTGTTCTACTACTGAAACATAGGACTCCAAACTTCTCTGAACATGCCCCTTGGATATCCCTGCATATCTCCATTTCACTATTTTTATGTTACTGTATTCTTCCAGTTCCTTAACCATTTTTTCCCCTTCCATCATGTTTCTATTTTCCTCTGTTCTTCTCTTTCTTTTCTAACCAACCTGTATACATTGGTACATCACTTTAACCAGGATCTTCAGTTCTGACTGTCCACTCTTAGTCTCCATTCTCTCCTTTCTAATGCAGCTGTAAAAAATTAAAGGTGTCCACATTTGTGATTTTTCCCCTCTCCCTTTATAAGGTATTCCAAATAGTTAGCATTCTTCGTTTACTACCAAACCTACTTCTAAAAATTTATTCTGTGACTATTTCATTGGCAAAATAGAGAACATCTGTCATGAAACTAACCAATTACCTTAATCTCCAATATTAAGTGGCTTTACATCTTTGTTCACCATTATCTCACTTTTTCCTTAGGCAGGGGGACTAATCTCAATTCCTTTCCAGAAACAACTTTCCAGACCTGTCTCCCCAAGGTCAGGCTTATATATCAAACTGCCCACTTGATATCTCCACTGGGATGTTAAAAGACTTCTCAAAATTTCCATGTTTAACAATGAACTTCTGATTTTCCCCACACCCAAAACCTGCTCCACCCATAGGTTTCCCATTTTCATCAGTGTCAACTCTATCTTTCCATCTGTTCAGAGCAAATACATTACAGTCATCCTCTAATCCTCTCTTTCACGTACAAACAGGTTTTTTTGCCTTTTTTTCTTACTGTAGGCTCCATGCCCAGTGTGGAGCCCAATGTGGTGCTTGAATTCATGACCCTGAGATCAAGACCTGAGCTGAGATCAAGAGTTGGACACTTAACTGACTGAGCCACCCAGGCGACCTCACTTATAAAGAGCTTTAATCAGCAAGAAATCTTGTTGGTTCCATCTCCAAAACATATACAAATATGAAAATAGTACAGTATCAAAGTTAATTCCATGATTTTGATTATTCAACTGTGGTTAAAGAAAAATGTCCTTGTTTTTAGGGAAAAACATGGAAAATAAAAAAGTTAAAAAATAGACTATATTATTCTAAAGGAAAAAATATGTATGTCCAGAATCCACATGTTTCTCATTCTATCCACTGCTACTCCCCATGTGAGCTACCATCACCTTCATTTCAGGTATCTGAAATGCCTTCTCACTAGTGTCCTTAGATCTATCTTATCCCTGCCGCTTGGTTTCCCAATTTATTATCAACAGCTGACATAATGTTCTTTCGAATTTATAATCCAGAGCATGACAATCCTCTGCAACAAACTGCAATGGTTCCTCATATCACTCATGGTAAAATCCAAAGTCTTTTTTTTAACTTTTTTTTTTTTAAGATTTTTATTTATTTATTTGACAGAGAGAGACACAGTGAGAGAGGGAACACAAGCAGGGGGAGTGGGAGAGGGAGAAGCAGACTTCCCGCAGAGCAGGGAGCCCAATGTGGGGCTCGATCCCAGAACCCTGGGATCATGACCTGAGCCGAAGGCAGACGCTTAACGACTGAGCCACCCAGGCGCCCCGGTAAAATCCAAAGTCTTATCATGACTTAACATATCTGAAATATTTTCATTCTTTATTACTTTTTTGATCTCAGATCTTTCTGTCCCCTGCTTCTCTTAGTCCACTCCAAGCTCAGTTCCACTGTGCACAGAAGTGGGTCATTAGGGTGGCTCATAGCTATGCAGCATCTAAGAATCATCTTTCATAACCTCATTCCAGTGGTGTCACACTTTGGGAAAAGAGAACCAAAACTGTTGAGTAGGTGCATATTCAAGATTGATATGGCAAAATAAAGAGATATATACTCCTTGGGTACCTGTCTTTTCCAAATCATATAGCCTTTATCATACTTTTGTGGATTTTTTTTTAAAGATTTTATTTATTTACTTATTTTACAGAAAGAAACACAGCAAGAGAGGGAACACAAGCAGAAGGAGTGGGAGAGGGAGAAGCAGGCTTCCCGCTGAGCAGGGAGCCCGATGCGGGACTCAATCCCAGGACCCTGGGATCATGACCTGAGCTGAAGGCAGACACTTAACGACTGAGCCACCCAGGCACCCCACTTTTGTGGATTTTTAAATACTTGCTTATATCTGCTCTTAAGTTTTAAGCTCCTTGATGTCAGGGATCTAGGTAAGTGTTGTACTCTGCAAGTCTCATAATGTTAGATTAGTTAATATCTCATGATTTACATCAAGATTCTCTCTCTTAAACTTCTTTAGATTATTGAATACTTTGGAGGCTCTTCTTGGATTTTGACTGCTCAGATACGTATGCCTACACTCTTAAGTACCTATTTATTATAGCTTAAGAGCAGAGAATAGCCTCTTCTCCTTTACCTCAAATAATACCCTGCATGTCCCAATCAAATTTAATTTACTTTTTCAGTCCTAAGTGATTTAGAAATAAAGATTATATCCACACGTTTGGGTTCCATACACAAATATCCAACTGTATCTATACATTATATTTGGATATGTAAAATTAAAAATGGTATGATCAGAGGAAGCAGATGAGATAAGGATATTTAAGCAATGTTAGAATTTTAGATATTACTTTAAGAAGAGAAATTATGTAATGGGGTATTAGTTAGATTTCCCTTATCTTCAAAGAGTGCTCTAAATGCGATGCAGAAAACATATTTCTGGAAATCAAGTTTCCATGTGGGAAGTTAAAATTCAATATTCACATAAGAAATGATTTTGGCCTGAACCAGGCTGATGGGATAAGGAGGAAGAATAAACAAATATGAAAGACTTTGTATATGGCATTGAGAGATGGTCATGATTAATTAGGCATAGAATTGAGGAAGAAGTCAGTGATACATTACAGATTTCTTTTTTTTTTTTTTTATTTATCTGAGAGAGAGAATGGGAGACAGAGAGCATGAGAGGGGGAGGATCAGAGGGAGAAGCAGACTCCCCGCTGAGCAGGGAGTCCGATGCGGGACTCGATCCCGGGACTCCAGGATCATGACCTGAGCCGAAGGCAGTTGCTTAACCAACTGAGCCACCCAGGCGCCCCGATACATTACAGATTTCTAACTCTGTATATGTTTACCTTTAACCAATAAGTGAAGATAGAAAGAATAGCAGGGATATTTTGGGGTGAGCGATGATCTCAGTTTTTATTATTTTTAATATTAGGTCCCTGAAAGTGATATCTAAAAGGCAATTGTAAAAATAGATCTGAAGCTCAAAAGCATGTTCTGTATACAATATATTAGATTTTAGAGTTCTAACACACACATGGCATCCAAAGCCATGAGAATGCATGAGATGTCTTGGGGAAAAGTGTAAATTGCAGTTCACAAAGTCAAATACCACCCTGGTTGTTAGATAACAAAAACAAGTAAAGCTTTCCAAATGTAAGAGTAGTAGGGTAGTTTAGAACTGGAAGCCACATGCTTCACTGAATGGAGCCAGCTGGTCTGGGAATTGTCAGATCATCTAATTTTGAAGGGAAGCCAAATGTCTACATTTTACACACATTGTCTTTTTTATATTATGGTAATTCTTCTAGCAAACAAAGAAATGGTCTCTGAATGTCCTAAGTAAAAAAGGTGCATTTTTATAATGATATTTATCTTCACAGAACTGGTGGGATACTACAAAGTGTTTCAGGCTTACAAAGTAGACAGGAATCCAGGAGTCTTAGTGAGCTTGGCTTCATGAGCCATTTGTCTAAAACATCTCCAATATAACCAATGAACATTAGCTCAGATCCATTTCTACTTTCCTAACTCCAGGTTAAAAGCTCCCAAAGGGAATGTCTGATTGGGCAATCCAATGGCAAAAACCTCTGTGTCCAGTAGTAGTGAGCAGGTACAAAGTAGATTTACCCACTTTGCCTTCCTAGATGGTAGGAAGGTCACTGAATTCTGTCATCAGTACATATTTGGGGATCTTCCTCCAAGACGAGTGGAGAATCCATGATGGAGAGTTAAATATTTTCTCCACAAAAGTAATCAATGCTTTATTTAAAACACCATGTACTGAATATAAATATCCAGTCCAGTTTTGGCTCAAAGACAATGTTTTGCACCATTATGTAATGATAGAGCAAGAAAGAAAGAAAAGATAGGCTTGGACTAATAAACATCAAAATTTAAGGAATGACTATAGTGAACAGACTTCAGATCAGACTAATATTTCCTGCAAAGTTCCAAAAAATATATCTGGTGTCAGTAAGACCAATAGTTTGTTTTGTTTTTTAATTGGAAGGGATATACAGCAATATGCATGCATGTTTTAATACATCAAACTAAAATGCATTCTTTGGATTTTGTAACTTGGGGATTATAATCACAGTTCTGGGGGTAGAAACCAGATTTTAAAAGGTGAAATATAGTGATCATGAAAATATTCAGACACAGAATGCCGACAACTTGTTGAAAAATTTGGCTATGAAGTGAAATGGGAAGGTAAGGCAAAAAAGACTAAATGGGATGTTGCCCAAGTCTTCAGAGGAGAGAGATTTGAACATGTTTTAATGATAGGGTGGCATATGTAGAGTGGGAGAGACTAATGATCTAGAAATAAGTAGATAATCATTAAATTGAAAGATAAGCAGAGAAATGACCCAAGGATGTAGGTAGAGGGACTAGAATTAAAAAAAATTAGTGAGTGCCTTTTCCTGGTAATAAGTGAGACTAAGGAGAATACTGAAGAAAATGTGTTTGTCACCAATGGTGGGTGCCAAGAATGTTTCAACCAACTGACAAGCTGAAATACAAGAAAATACGAGAATGGGGGATGGCAATTAAATCCGAGTTTTGAGGACGCTAAAGAATATTTTAAATAATGTGAGAATAGGGGATTTCTCTTTATTAATTAATTCACATGTCCTGGTTTTCAACAAGAATTTGGAATCTTGTTCATAATCACAATTTTCTCCATCACTCTCTGCCAATTTACATGTCTCCTTAGTTTCTAAATCCTGTCAATGCCACCAAGCAAATATCTCCCAAATCTATCCCTTTTTAGCCATAATATTATTATTTCACAATGGTCTTTCATGTAGTCTTTTCCAGTATTCAGATAACTGAGATTGCTTTCCACTCCTTGACCTCTGCAGTCACTTTTTCATAATGTTTTCAGTTATCTGCTGAAAAGAAGGTTTTAGCTGATTGTCTCATATGATAAAGTAGAAAACTCTTACAAAGTAAATGACAATCTTGTGCCAAACTTTATTTCTATTCTGTACCTTCCCCACACTCAAACATTATGCACACAATTGATGTTATCAAAATTTCCCTAAAGTCAAGATGCCCATTTAATTATTTGATTTTATTTATTGACTTATTTATTTACTGACTTATATTTTACAATGTCTTTCTCTTATATCCTATTAGGGAATCTTTACCATTAAGGTCTGGATCAAATGCCTTTCATTAAACATGGCCCTTTCTTTCTTTATTTCTTACATACCCAATAATATTTCCCTTACATTCCCCAAAGATTTTGCACATGTCTGAATATAGCGCTTATTCTACTAAATGTTACTTATAACATTAATGTGTCTATCACATCTACTCCAGTGTCTGCTACTTGAAAAGACAGTGCCTTCTCAATGAATATTTTACTTTCCAGTAAATATTCTGCCATTTCCTTTTATTTTATGAAATATGTAATGCCATCATTTTAATTTTTATTTAATTTTTATTTTTTTATTTTAAATTATATACATACAGAGTGTGTATATATAGTTTCCCTGCAAATGTTTTTGCCCAAAATATTTAGATATTTGAACAGCCCTAGGGTATATTTATTCAGGTGGAATAATTATTTCTAAAATCCCATTCAGAGAAATATTTACAGACCAAGAAACAGGTAGGAAAGTGTCAATGTCAGCAGTGGGATTAGCTGCCAGGTACATTTTGGAAATTCTTTAAATGGGGGCTAAAGTTCCCGAGTACAGGAAAAAATAAATTCTTTCTTATTTGCATCTCCTTAGAGTTAGTTCTCATGGGGTAAATGTTAGCTGAGACAGCCTGAGAAATTTAAAAATCAGTCTGGATAAATGATAAATGGATTATTTTATACAGATAAATGGAAGTTATAAATCAATGTGTAATATTTATGGTTACCAAATGTTTCAGAACTTAAAAAAATAACAATTTGTTGTTTAGCATGCAAATAAGTTATAAAAACCGTGTTTATATTGGTGAATTCGAAAATGGTTAATTACTGTGTACCTGTTATTTAGGTTCAGTTATAAATAATCTTATCAGTATTAGAAATAATTAAAATGTAGAAATTAAATTAATATCCATTATTTACCTAAATTTACACTGTTTTAATTAAGCTGTTGATTTGGCATACAATAAGTAGTTAAGTCCATGTAAGTATGTCTCAGTGAGTTAAACAAATAAGAATCACAGTGTACTACTTTACCTTTACTACAATTGCCCCTATGAACTTGCTATCAGACACTTGCTACTGTGAAAAAATCTAAGCCAAACCTAACAATGCCTTCAGTTCCTTTAAGCAATAAAAAGTCCTGTCATCTTTTTTGGTCACAAGAACACTGCTATGTAATCAATATAGCCATTCCATGGTAATGACCAATTTCCAAGCTTCAGATGAAATCTTCTCACCAAGTTCTAGCTCAAGCGTGGTGCCAAGTCTTTTGGAAGGAAAAGTTAACTGTGCCAGCTTCATCTCTCTCACCTAATTCTCCTATTTCCCTTTCCTCACTAACCAGCCTGCTTCTGGTGACTCCAGAGTTGAAAGGAGATGGTAAAGCAGGAGAGGTAAAGTGCAAAAAGTTCTCCTTTTTCTGGCATCAGTGTGATTAGGCTTTGTTACCTCTGGTCTTGGTCATCACCAAACTGACACACTCTTCTTGGGGCTTGGCAGATAACAAAAGCAAGCTGCTTTTTTGGAAGCTTATTTGTGAGTTCTTTAGAAACACTCACTGGGGATGTTTGACTAGACTTCCTTTGACATGTGCAATTTTTCTTTCTGGTAATTATTTTCATTCCTTCTCTTAGCCCTGAGAACTTTGGCATTTTGGTCACCTTATTTTTTTAAGGGGTGGTGGCAGTGCTCTCTCTAAGCAACCTCATGGGAATGATTTAGGGTGCCTACAGTTTCATTCTTTATTATTTGATATATATTTGGTAACCAAATTAAATTTAAAAAAGAGAAAAGAAAGAAAAGAAAAAAGCAAATGAAACAGTGAGAACAAAAAAAAAAAAAAAGAAGAAAAGAAGAAAAACTCATGCATCCTTTCCTCTGCAGTCAGTGGAGATATAAGCCAGCAGGGGTCGACTATAATGCGTAATTTAAATGTGTAAGCACTGTTCCAAAAGAAGGAAAAGGGTACTGTTCAAAAATGAAATTCAAGGGGCGGCTGGGTGGCTCAGTTGGTTAAGCATCTGACTCATGGTTTTGGCTCAGGTCATGATTTCATGGGTCATGAGATCAAGCCTTGCCTCAGGCTCCATGCTTAATGGGGAGTCTGCTTGAGATTCTCCCTCTGCTCCAAAATGAATAAATAAATATTTTAAAATGAATAAATAAATCTTTTTTAAAAATGACAATCAAGGTAAATTTGAAGATCTAATTGCCTTTATTAAGCAATTCATGAATTGGGCAGTATCCTATTTGGGAAGTAGAGGAGAGCTCCAAGGAGTTGTACAAAATGGAAGCTTTTGTGTTTTTTTTAAGATTGTATTTATTTATTTGACAGAGAGAGAGAGCACAAGCATGGGGAGTGGGAGAGAGAGAAGCAGGCTCCCCGCTGAGCAGGGAGCCCAATGCAGGGCTCAATCCCAGGATCCCAGGACCATGACCCCAGCCAAAGGCAAATGTTTAACTAACTGAGCCACTCAGGCACCTCAAAATGGAAGATTTTGTAATAAGAAGTAGAGTGGGGCAAGCAAGTTATTAATAAACAAAAAGAAAGAATTGTTTACCTTCCTTTACAGGAAGAACAGGGGGTCCTATTAGGTAGATTACCTCATCAGGGGATGGAAAGAGCCCATGTAACAGATTACCTCATTGGTGTTGACCAGAAAACTCCTGATTGACCTTTTAAGATGACATTTCTAGGGAAGGCTGAAATTATAATTAAGTTAGGTACTAAGCCCTGGTTTGGTGACTTGGCCTAGCATTAGTGACTCTGTCTTGGGTCTGTGGTTTTTCTTTTTGAAAGTACTAACTAGAAACTAACTAGTACTAACTAACAAGAAACAGTACTAACTAAATTTATATCTATCTATCTATCATCTATCATCTATCATCTATTATTTAAAACCTTTCTTCCACGGTCTTTCTGTCCACCTGTCATAATATTTTTTATTTGCTGTTTAATGTCAAGCTCCCTCAGATGTAGGGACACTCAGAGGCTACATGTAAAATCTCACTAGCTCTGAGGATCCTACCCCACATCTTGACAGGCAGCTCACTGGCTGCTGGGTCCCTCTGTAGGCTGCTAGACAGATGCCGGTGCCCTGGCTGGAGGTGGGCCTATCACACATGGCAGACAAGCCATCACCAAGGGACTAAGCTATGCTAAGTTCTTAGATCAGGGTGCATGAGGAGCTCACCACTTTAAGTCTCTAGCTGAATGTGCTGTGGTGCTGACAGCCCAGAGCAGGAGGCTCAAGGTATGCCCCACCCCAAGATGCCACAGGACGCATGCAGCAGACTTTGACCACCTTTGTGACTGTATCCAGGTGTCCATTTGGGGCAGACAATAGTGGCAGAACATAGGGCTCCCCATGCCAATAACACCTGGAACATACTCTGGGCAGAAGGTGGCAATGGAAGCTGGGCTGGGGTGGGAAGTAGGAGGCTGGGTGGGGTCTTTAGCACTAAGAGGAAGGAAACTGGCTTCAAAGAACCTATCTCAGGGAAGATCAGGAGGCAGGGTCACATGTGAGGCTTGAAATCCCTGGAGCATGCTCCATTGTCTTATGGATTTCACTTAAAAGCACAGATTCAAAGATAATAATAAGAGTTTAAACATGTTGACCACAGAACATGAAGCCCCAAGTATAGGTCTCTTCCCAGTGTGGGTCCGTGTGAAACTTCACTGGCGATTGCCATAACGTGGCCCCTGACAACAGTTCAACTCAGTGAAATTCTCTTTCTTCCTTTCTCATGAGCTCACTCACTCTCTTATGTTCTCTCAACAGCACACTGACAAGTCTCGCCAAATAAAATTTGTTGTCTTCTCTGTTCATTCCATAATATTGCTTTCCATAGAAACTAAAGATCTCAGTATGCAAACTATTGTTTAGGAATTATTTAAGAAGTGCATCATAAACCTTGAATTATTTTATTAATTTAATTTTATTCTTTAGAAAATGTGCTGTAAGACTTTTTTTTTCATTATAGCTCACAATCTCTTTGATGATAAGTGTTATATGTAATTATTCTGTGGAGGAAGGAAAATGAAGCTACGGCATGTAAGCCCTAAAAAAAATGAATTGATAAATGACTAAATAAATAATTTGAGTGATTTTGCATGAGGTATATTGATAATGTGGCATAAACTAAAGATAGAAATTTACTCAAACTCCAGTATCAATTCCAGAAAGCAAGTATATGCAAAAGTAATAAAATTTAAAAATACATATTCTTTTATTTATTTACTACTTCTCAAAAAATAGGAGGAATACTAAAGGATTTAATTACTTTTAAAATTTTTCTCTTATTTATAAGACTCTAAAAAGTGTAAAAAATCAAGCAATGTTTGGGCTTTATCTTTTTTTTTTTCTGTGTTAGTTTCTAAGAAATGTCTTTTCAGGTCTCTCCTTTTCTGACTTGAGGAAGGAAGACCAGCAGCATGATTCTAACCCTGAGATAGATTAGAATTACTAGAGCATTAAGAAATAAGAGAATGAACCAAGTACTATGTGTGGGACAGAACTGTGACAAGAACTTCTGACGCGAAGGAAAATATAATAAACCTTGCCCAAGAAATGTTGTATAAAGGGGAATACAGATAAAATAAACAAAGTAGATTCATGAAAAGTAAAAATACTCTGAAATCATAAAGGATAAAGAAGTTGTATGGAATCATTTTCTTTGTCTCCTAGTGCCTGTATATAATATATATTTGAAGACTGAATGAATAAATTCAACACTTCATAAAATTTCTTTTAAGTTTGAGTAGATGTTTTCCTCTTTTACTACTTTAAATCTAGTGCTTCACATATATTGGTGTTCAATAAATATAAGCTGATTAACTAGGTCAAAAATTTTCCCAGATAATGAGATTTTTAATATATTAATCAAATTAAGTAATAGTTTAGGTTTGTAATTAGATATGACTTAATGCAATATATAATTTTTATTATGCAACATGGAACTCTAAAACAAAAAATAAAGATCTAAACTGCATTTGTGATTGCCTGAAAAGATCTCATGGATTTATGAATATGTGTGTTTAACCCTCACATGAGGAGGGCTTCAAATGTTTAAAGCAGGGACGCCTGGGTGGCTCAATCAGTTAAGCGTCTGCCTTTGGCTCAAGTCATGATCTCGGGGTCCTGGGATCAAGTCCCACACGGGCTCCCTGCTCAGCGGGGAGCCTGCTTCTCCCTCTGCCTGCCGCTCCCCCTGCTTGTGTTCTCTTTGTCAAATAAATAAAATCTTTTAAAAAAATGTTTAAAGCAGCTACATCTAGTTACTTCTTATTTCAGGGATTTTTCCCTTTTGGAAGATGTTTCCTTAAATTTTATATAAATTGGGCACCTTTTCTCTCTATATCATAAAGAGATAAAACTATAAACACTCTTCCATCTCTGGAGCAGAGATGAGAAAGTTTTCTAAATGGAGCTCATATAGCCCTAGAGATGTAATATAGGTAGAAATATTCCCAGAAAAAAAAAAAAAGGCAACCATAGCAACTGTACAGAGCACACTAAAGGGGAGTACATATACTTGAAAATCAATGTTGTTCGAATTAAACAGTATCTAGAAGGAATAGTGTTAGTTATGGCTCCAGAAATATAACTTAGTAAAACTTGACTCTTAATATATGAATAAAAGAAAACCAACATGACCATAATTAGATTAAACAATCTTGACACCAGAAGAAATTATATTGTTACATGTTGTTTAAATCTGTATGAGTGTTTAAAATTGTATTAAAAAACACAGAGATTGGACATATACATATAATTTAAAATGATAAAGGAAGATATATTTACATAGGATTTGGTGCCAGTTACATAGAAATAAGAGAAAGTAAATCAAAATGATGAACATATTATACAATACTTATAAATTTAGATGCATACTTCCATTAAGATCATAACAGGTAAAGGATGGCACACTGAAAGTGGGACAATGTGAGTAATACCTAATTACAATTTTAATGTTTACAAAAGTGTAGTTTTAGGGAAACCACAGGGATATTACAATAACTCAGGGCTAATAGTAGCAAGCTATTACCATCCCTAAGCCCAAAGGGGGAAAAAGGGGAGCAAATTCTATCAGAAGCCAGATACAGTGGCCTATCAGAGATATATCATAGGAGTCAGAAGGACAGAACTTTGGATAGGTCAGCAGTCTTAAGATCAATGTGATTTTGGTCAAGAATTGAAGTTAGAAGCCTAAAAAAACTTCATAGGAAGGTAGCCAAAGTAATGAACACTTTAATTCATCTCTTTGCTCCCTATGATCTCCTAATGAGGCTTCCCATCGTCTATACCCAACTGAAATACAGAGGCACAGAACCCTCTTGATGAAATAATGGAGGTCAACTTCCTGGGCCAGAGAGACAGGCAGAGGTAGATGACAGGGACATAAGAGAGAGAGAGTTGGAACAAGCAAACATGCTTATTAGGTTGTTTATTCTTCACAAAGTTCACTGCATAACATGTGCTTAATTCCTTTTATTTATATCATTTTTTTGTTTGTGTTATTGATAAATTCCTGTGTTAAAAGAGTCCATCAGGTATAACTGATGATTTCATTCAAGACTCTGGCTTCCCATTTAAGTAGAACAGTAAGCTGTACCCTATTAAAAAGTGGCATCCTGTGTCATGTTTTCCACTCTGGAAGTGTTTTGCATTGGGTTTCTCAGGTTAGGGAAAGAAACCTGGGTTTCCCAGGTTAGGGAAAGAAACCAAGCCAGGCTGTACTTTCAGAGGAGGTCCCAGACTCAGCCTGATCCTGTAGGGAGCTCTAGAAAATAAATTATACCTCAGAGTTTGCTAAAGGCACACAATAAGCTTTTCTAGAAAGAAATGCTTATAACATAAGTAATTCAATTTCATAATTGAACAAATGAGTTGTAGGGAAAGAAAAGTGAACATTTGTTGGTGACAGATACATCACTAAAAACTTTAATTATTGCAGCTTACTTAGAGATCACTGAGATACGTGATATTACTATCTAAATAAGAACAGAGTTGCATTGTTTGGATTTTTGAAATGGAAGAAAAAAGAAGGAGGGTGTTTTTTAGGTCCTCTTTCTTTATAAAACTATCCCCATAGCCTCTTTTGTTACTCAGAACTTTCTGCACATCCTCCACCCACACCACCCTACACACACACACACCTACACCTACACCTAAACACACACACACACCTACACACACACACACACGTTTTACTACTGTGAACTGGGGAGCCAGATAACAAATTATAAATTTAAAGTAAAAATTACAGATTCTGTAACTACACATTTTTGGGGTTGGGAAAGTTATGTTAAATCTTTTGGAGTAAGGAGTGAGGACTTAAGGTTCCTATGTTGCACAAGAGTAGGCAAGTGTTACTGAAGGAGGGTGTCCCAGCGAAAACACACCCAGCATTTGAATTTCATAATATCAGTTTTGGAAAATTAACAACTTCTTTTTTACCTTTGCTCTTTCAAAGATGTTAGAACTGAAGTTCTTATTTTATCAGCATATTAAAAATATGTTTTACAAGATATTGAAGAATTTGGTCAATTTGGAAATTTTAGAAAAACAAAAAAATTTATAAAGAAAAATAGGCTACCCAGGGCAGCTGTACTCCACGCTGGGTGCTCAGGTGCTCAGCGCCCTGCACTCAGTGCTCGCACCATGGGTCTGCCCCTTCGCCATGGCCGGGCTCTGGTCAGTGGAATTCAAGTGTCCTACAGAGACCAGGTTGGCAGGGAAATTCCAGAGCACCTCAGCAGAGACTGTGGGCATTTTGCAGAGGCCCAGTCTGAGCTTTAACCTTCTGAGGACTCTTATAGGAGAGCAAGGGGAAAAAGTGGAGACAGACTTCTTGGGAAAGAAATGGGTTTCTCTGCCAAAACTTGGAGATGGTGCTGGCTTTCTTAGCTTTTTAGAAACTCCAAGAAATCTGCAGATGTTTTAAAGGAAAATAAAAGGGATGATTTATGATGACATCACATGTTGAAAAGCAGATACTGGGAGAGGAAAATGCATTTTATAGAGAACATGTTGCAATAAAGAAACAGTGAGTCACTGGCAGCACCACCAACTGAAATGCCTTCAGTTATTTGCCTTAACTACTCCCCATCCCCAACCCAACCAAAGGCCTTGGCAGCTTCTAGGGCCTTGCTGTAAAGGCCTGAACACAGAGCATGCTGCCCTGTCTCCCCCTTCTCCCTCCTCCTCTGCCTCTTTCTGAGGATTTTGACTGCATCTGGCCTTGCTTTTAGGTTCCTATTGGTTAAGGTGGGTGTGCAGGTGTTGTACGGACTGCTCGTGTGTGTGTGTGTGTGCTGGGGGGGTGTGCCACCCCTGTGTGTTCAAGTGATGGGTGATGGAGGAAATGGTGGGATGAGGGGAGGCAGTGAGTTAAAAAAAAAAGTAGTAGTAGAGGTGAAGAAGGATCCTAGTCTCACCTCTTCCTACAAATACATCTAGATAACACCCACACAAGTGTAAATAACCTGGAGAACAACCTGAAGACTGGCAGACCAGACTCTCTACAGCTAAATGTAGTGAAAAGGCCACATCAAAGAGAATAAGAAGAGCAGAGATATGGTTGGGAGCCAAACTGACCCACAGGATTGTCCATGGGACGGAGGGATGCCACAGGCACGGAAAGGTGAGAAGAGAAGAGGAGATCCCACACCAGGCACCCCACACATGAGAGACCTGCCCTGGAGAGACAAAACCCCACAATATTTGGCTCTGAAAACCAGAGGGGCTTAACTTCTCAAGTTCTTCCAATCAGTGAGGCTTAAGCCCTGGAACTTTAAAAATTAGCAGGCTTGGCTTTGGGACAGCCAGAGAATGATGGCACAATAAACAGCCACCCTGAGATACAGTGTAGAAATAGCAGTTTGAAAGATGCCTGGGGTATACTGGAGGGATATTCGTTTGCTAATCTCAGGGCCTGTGCTAGAGGGACAGGGATCTTTCAGAGACTTCTCCAAGAACAAAGGAGCTGGCAGGTGCCATTCCCCTCCTTCCCTGCCCCTCCAGCCTAGATACATTGACACCTGCGGGAACCAATGCTCAACATCACTGATCATCAGGGAAATGCAAATCAAAACCACAATGATACACCACCTCACACCTGTCAGAATGGCTAAAATCAAAAACACAAGAAACAGCAAGTGCTAACAAGGAATAGAGGAGAAGGAACCCTTGTGTGCCATTAGTGGGAATGTAAACTGGTGCAGTCACTGTGGAAATAGATTGGAGGTTCATCCAAAAAATTAAAAATATAATTACTACATGATCCAGTAATTCCATTACTGGGTATTTACCCAAAGAATATGAAAACACTAATTTGAAAAGATACATGCACCCCTATGTTTACTGCAGCATTATTTACAATATCTGAAGTGTGGAAGCAACCCAACTGTCCACCAATAGATGAATGGATAAAGAAGTCATATAGATAGATGATAGATAGATAGATAGATGATAGATAAAAAAGTGATATACAATGGAATATTACTGAGCCATAAAAAATTGAAATCTTGTAATTTGCAACAACATGGATGGATCTAGAGGGTATCATGCTAAATGAAATAAGGCAGTCAGGGAAAGACAAATATATGATTTCACTTATATGTGGAACTTAAGAAATAAAACAAAGGAAAAAAGAGATAAACCAAAAAACATACTCTCAAATATAGAGAACTAGTGGTTACCAGAGGGGAGGTAGGTGAGGGGATGACTGAAATAGATGAAGCAGATTAACAGTACACTTATTAAGATGAGCACTGAATAATGTACAGAATTGTTGAATCACTATATATATTATATACCTAAAACTAATATAACAATGTGTGCTGATTATACTGGAAATACAAAAAGAAATACATAAATTAACTGGAATTTTGCCTCCTTGATACAGCTACTGTAAATACTCCTTTTAAACATTTTTATAGATTCAGGTATGACACACACATAATAGGTGCACATAATCATACATATAGATTGGTGTTTAAGTGTGTACATGATGATTTTATATATATACATATATATGTATGCATATATATGTATATATATGTGTACCATACTATATAAAAAGATTTGTATAGTCTGCTTTATTCATTTAAAACTAAATTATGCAATACTTTTATTATAAATCTAACAATTCTTTGCTTAAAAAAAAGACAAGAATCCAAATATGGGGTCCCAAATTTTAATTATTCACTAAGAAAAGATTCTTGAGGTACTCACTTGGTCATAGGGGATACATTTCTAAGGGCTTCTGGTGCTTGTTTTCTGTACAGCTTTATATCCTATCTAGCAGTGCATGAGACTGATTATTCCACTGCAGCTTTCCAGCACTGACTCTTTGCTTTGTTTGCCTAATGTTTGCCAATTTTATAGATAGGGAAAAAAGATGGTATGTATGAATTTCAGTGGTATGTATTTTATTTCTTGGACATTGGAACATAGTTGTATTTACTAGCAATTTGTGTTTTTTCCTTGAAGTCCTTCAACTACTCTTCTATTGCTGTTTTGGTGTTTTTCCTTTTCATAGTCATTACTCTTCATGTAATAAGGAAAATAATATATTAAGGCTATGTCAGCTATGTGTATTACATGTAGATTTTTACAAATATTCTATACTGTGAAACTTTATAAATATTGTCACTGACGTAATAGCTTTTGTTATTACTCAAAAAATTTAAAACATATGCTAACAGTCTCCAGAATTGTTATTTGCTGGGACGTCTACCAGCAGCTACTTATCATTCAATATCACTTGAACTCTCCTATATTCTGAATCTACAGTTACCAGCCCACTTTAGGAGCTTGTTCCAGGCCCACTTAATTTCCCTCCACATGGAACTTCCTACTTTCTTCTTTGAAAAGCCTGAAGGAAAGTCAGGGTCAAACAAATTCAACAAAATGTTATGGACCTAGTGAGAAGTTAGAGAGTTTGGTTTGTTGATGACAAAATAGATTGTTTCATCTTTTAATGAATACAAATAATGGCAAGAACTTTAATGAATCCATATCCTACCAGGAGAAGCCATGAACGTTGCCTTAGGGAGGTCAATTATTTTTTATGTCTTTTTAGTGTACATTTTATGGCTTTGTATGGCCAGATTAATTAGCACAAGGACTATATAGGAAAATTATGTGAAAACAAGCTGTTTTACCTAATGTGAGTAAGCATGACAAAAAATAATTAAAATGTAGCCATTTCTTGAATGTTTTCAAATATTATTCTATCTATTTTAAGCAAAACTATAGCTGCAAAGTGTAAGGTGTCATTAACATACATTACTGAACCTTTGTAGGTCCCATTTATTTCTCAAGGCTGAGAATCAAACTTCCTTTTGTCCTCTGTTTCCTTCCCATTTGTGGTTATACAAGAATATTTTATTTTATTTTTTAATTTTCACATATATAATTGATCTCCCACTTCTTGGTAGAGGTAGAACCTCAGAACTATAGAACTATATATATATATTCATATTAAGTGGCATTTTTTTTTTTTAATTTTCACGTATATAATTGATCTCCCACTTCTTGGTAGAGGTAGAACCTCAGAACTATAGAACTATATATATATATTCATATTAAGTGGTATGTAATTTTTCTTCTTTTTTTTTTTTTAAAGAATTAGAATGAGGTGGGGGAGGGGCAGAAGGAGAGAGAAAATCCAAAACAGGCTCCATGCCCAGCGTGGAGCCCTACACAGGGCTCAATCCCATGACCTTGAGATCATGACCTGAGTGGAAAATAAGAGTCAGTTGTTCAACAGACTGAGACACCCAGGCACCCCTGTAATTTTCCTTAATAGCAACAATTATTATATGACAAAATTAGGCACACATGTTTTTTATTGAACTTCTAATCACTTCTACATGCATTTTGAGCATTCATACATACATCCAGAGATTTTGAGGGCAGCATCCATTTATTTATTTATATATGTATATAATTTGCTCTTGTGTGCTAGCACCAATATTCAAAATCCACCTGGCATATGTGATGTATCTCACAGGATCACAAGGTTCTGTTAGATATAAAGTGTAAAGTTAGGGCCATCTTGTCCAGTCCTTCAAAAAATGAAAGATTTCATATGTCCATTGAATAAATTGTATGAACTATTTGCTCTACTATATAAGAAAACAGTAACCAACATTCAGTGACCACTTTCTGCATCAGAGGGTGTTCTTATTTGTAAGCACTTCAAGCCGCTCTTGCTGGGTTAAGCAGAAAGGGAGTTTATTAAGAGACATTGGGCATTTCACAGAATCATTAGGAAGGCTGGGAAGTAGGCCAGATGCTAAACAGAAGAAAAGTGCCCCAAACCTTATTTTAATGACCAGTACAAACATACTGGTATATATTGGCTAACACCAGCTTTTCCCATAATAATTCCCAAAGTGCTTTTGGTAATGGATCTGCTCCTTTGTTCTACCTCTCCCTACCAACTCTTGAAAAACAGTGTTCCTTTTTTTTTTTTTAATCTTTATCTACCAGCAGCTCCTAAGCCCATGTTGGCCTGATGCCTCTGGTTGCCAGAGCCTGAGTCACATGCTTGTGTACTGTTTGCAATGGAGGCTTGAGAAGCAAGCAACTAGCTTTGTCAACCCTGATGGTGTGAGGCGGGGTTTGCTGCCAGTTAATAATCACAACTTAGAGAAGGCCCAAAACAAAATGTAGGCCTGGTTGGTCAAAAGTAATAAAGTCATACATCCATCAAAATGTCCATGTGTCAAGCACTGTGGTAAAAGCTTTGTAAAAAAGACCTAATTTTCTGTTCTGTATGTGAAAAAATGGAAGAGAAACTAAATAACTTGTCCAGGGTCACAAGGCTAATAAATCATACTATCAATACTCAGACCAAGATTTCCTAAAGCATAGATTATAAAATCTTTCTTTAGCTATGTCCTTGAAACACAAAGACATCATTAAGTGGAGTGTAATTTTTCTTAACAGCAACATTTATTATATGACACAATTATTCAGATTTTTATTGAACTTCTAGTCACTCCCACATGCATTTTGAGCATTTGAATATACATACAGAGATTGTGAGGGCAACATTCATTTAATTCAAAGTGATTAACTTCATGTTAAGATAATTTTTTTCTCTTAATGAGTCACATGAATAGATTTATGATTTTTAAAGAAATGAAACATTTATTTTACTTATAAGTAAGAAACTTTAATACTTGTAAAATCACATTCTTATATAAGAAATGCCCCCAAGTTAAATACGTTAAATAATTCCCTTACTAATTACTGTTCAACTCTAAAAGGAAGTTCATCAAATATTCATAAACATTTGCCCCTTTCCCAAAATTATAATAAAATCATAAGATACCTCAGAAACCATCAGGATACTGTAATCAAGAGCCCATTTATATTTTAATGATAACATATTAGATCTGTAAATACAAAATCAAGGTTAAACATGATGCAATATTGACTTTTAATAAAATGTAGTGATTTTAATGGTAAACAAGGCATTGGTCTGTATTTTATTGAAACCACCCTCTGTAACTGTATAATCTCCCCTCCCTTTATTATGAGAAGCATTACAAGTGAGTATGCAGGAGATGAAAAACGAAAATCTATGGTAAAGGTAATGATCTTTGAAATTTTTCTCTAATGAGTAATTTGTGGCTCAGTGGATTTCAAGAGATTATTGGTTTTGGAAATGGATTCTATCAACTAAGGAGATAATGAAAATCATTAGGGCTGAATAAAATAAAACAGCAAATTTGTAATGCACACTAGCATTTTCCAGGTCTCTAGCTTGCACACAAGTTGAAAGCCTTGTTTAAAAACACAATTATGAAAGTTTTTCTATGTAAGCCAATATATTTCTGTATAGTACAGTGGGCTTACATTTACAGCAAGGAATAACATTACACTGAATGCAATCTTTGAATACAATTTTTTTAAAACCTGAAATTTAGGATGATATTATATAATACAAAAGAGCATGTCATCTCCATCTACTTGATACCAAGGAATTAATTAATTAATTTACATATAGATTATATGAAAATACAAAGACTCAAGGCACTTTTGTATAATATACTCAGTATAGAAATAGCTCCCAGTATCATTTCTGGATAATTTGCTTGACATTCTAGTCCAACAATTCTTAACCTTTTATTTTTCCTCATACACTCTTGTCTGTTCTGTTTCTTGTATCCTCAGGCCTTAGATCAGTGCCATGTACACAAGAGGAGGGCAATTAAAATGTTACAAACTGTCTGAATGCATAATATATATTTACTCTTAAAGATAAATTACAGAAGCTTGAACTGCACGAGATTTAAATTGTTAGTATCACAAACTCCTTGAAACAAGAAAATTTGTATTTGTACTAATGTGTTAGATAACGAATGGATTATACTAATGAAGATAATATTTTTGAAAGCTTTGATCATTTTTAACAATTAAGTGAAAACCAGTTATTAATGAAATTCTTTATTCTTAATTTCTTTAAGTGAAATTCCTTTTTTTTTAAATTTATTTGAGAGAGAGAGAATGAGAGAGAGAGCTCAAGAGGGGATAGGGTCAGAGGGAGAAGCAGACTCCCTGCTGAACAGGGAGCCCAATGTGGGACTTCATCCCGGGACTCCGGGATCATGACCTGAGCTGAAGGCAGTCGCTTAACCAACTGAGCCACCCAGGCGCCCCTTAAATGAAATTCTTGATAAAACTTTACACAGTATATTTCTTTTGGGAATGTAAAATATGTGAAAAGAAATGTAATTAGCTATTTGCTAAAAAAAACAAATGAAGGAAGGTCTACTTCATATGGTTCACTTGATTTCAATCCCTTCCTTTCCCTGTTCTTTCTCATTAATGAATATTATCTTAAAATCTATTTATTTACTTATTTATTTATTTTTAAGATTTATCTATTTATTTTTATTTTGCAATGCCAAGTATTGATTATAAATGCTAACAGTGTATGACACTGATTAATATACAGTCAAGATGTGCATTTGGAAAGGCTGATATTCTGTATTCCTAGTGTTTTAATTACGTTAATATAAAAATTGACCTACTGAAATAGGTAAAAATAGTAAGAGCTCATTAAACATAAATATTAACATTACTTACTTATTCATCTAAAAGGACAAATAAATATGCAGGCATGGACAATCTTAGTTGTATACAGCTGTTTGTCTAGGAAAATAATGCAATTAAAGAATTTGAATATTAGAAAAAATTATGCCTTTCTTCCAGTACCTTAATTCCTGTTTTTAAAAATTTTTTAAATTTTCTTCCTTTTTTATTGAAGTACAATTAATAAACAATGTTATATTAGTTTTAGCTGTGCAACATATTGATTCAATAGTTCTATACATTATTCAGTGCTCACCATGGTAAGTATAGTCACCATACAACATTATTACAATATTATTGACTATATTCCCTAGGTAGTACTTTTCATCTCCATGACTTATTTATTTTATAATTGGAAGTTTGTACCTCCTAGTCCCCTTTATGGTTTTTCATAATCATTTGTACTAGAGGAATCTTGTATAGGCCATCATGAAAATGATAAAACTACATTCTATTGTGAATCATTTTATAAAACAACTGTAGTCAAACCAGTGCTAAGAAAACAGTAAGATTTTAAATGAAAGTAAGTTTTGAATATTCTAACTTTAAAAACAACACAAAGAGGTAAAGAAAGAAAAAAGGTGGTAGAATAAGAAAAGTATAAATATCAGTATATGGATCCATATGGCAACTCACTGGTATATATTCTATCATGAGCCCCATAATTATCTTTATAGATCTTCTAGCTGCTTGATGGTCATCAAAAAAAGAAACTAAAGCTGTTTCTTATGACTTTATTAAAAGAAAAAGTTTTAGTTAAATCAATGGACCACCAGTGATTAGAAAACTACAACTATGGTTTTATAGAATTAGCTTGGAGACATTTTGATAGCAAGAAGTAAATGAAAAAAGACATTATTTACTGCCATTATGTTAGAGAGTGTGATGTACTTTGAAATGTTATGTTTAATTTTGTAAACAAAGAAACCACAGCACAAAGTGCTTAACAAACATGTCTAGGTTCCCACAAGTCACAAATAGTGACACAGTTTTAAGTCTACATCTGTATTCAAAGTTTGTTCCCCCCAAAAAAGAAAATCAAAGACCTAGCACAAATTTCAAAAAGTGATTTAGATTCTTGAGGGCTAGATTCAGAGTTTTGTTTTGTTTTGTGTGTGTGTGTGTGTGTGTGTATGCAGATATTTGTGGGTTTTTTTTTTTTTTTGGCTCAGCTTTAGATTCAGTGATACTTTGAAAGAACATTTTAATCAAGGTCTAGTCTTAATTTACAAATCTGTGGAAGATAATGTTTAAAATCTGAGGAGCAGACAGTAGGGAATAATGACAAAATCCTGAAGAACTGTTTTTTCACCCCATTTTAGCCATTTAATTTTTATTCTTTTGTGCTATTCTTTATAATATAATCATTTCATATATCCATTCTCTCATTTAGGATCTATTTGCAAAATATCTATTATTAACAAGGATATTGTGTTAGCCTTTGGGAATGCAATAGTAAAAAAACAAAGTATTCTTGCTTTCAAGGACTTGGCAGTCCAATAGAGAAATAATAAGAGTAAATGGGAAATTATAATACAGCCTGAGGATTGTATAGATAGAGTTATAAAGTGGTGCCTCAGGAATCCATAATGGAAATCTCTTAGCCTAGTTTTGAAATAACAGGGAAGTGTTTTTGGGAAAAGTAATATCTGGAAGATGAGAAGGAGCTCTCAAGACAAATTTAGCAGGAACAAGTGTTGGAAAATGGGATAAGTTCCAGGTTGAGGAATGATCTATGGAAAGTCCTGGTTAGTAAAGAAAGATGTAACTAATTATTTCTCTAACCTTGAGAGCAGAGAAAGTATTCACAGCTTGATGGAAGATGAAGTAGGAATGTAATCATAAAGATATTTTAAGGCAAATTTATACATTTGGACTTCATCTTGAGGAAAAAGAGTTTTATAACTTTGGTCAGATTTTTCAAAAAATCAGGGAATGACATGCAAATTTAAGTAGAGAATAATGAGATTATAGGCAGAAAGGCCAGTTAGGAAATTCTTTACAGAACACTGTATGAGAATTCATGGTAGCTTGAATTAAGGTACCTAAGTAAACAAATCCTTTGTTCCCAAACAAGTTACCAACTTTTATCTATGTTTGTATTTATTTTAAAAGTTCAACTACAGATCTAAGTTCTGATATAGAACATATTAATGTATTTTCTTTAGTTATGTTAATACAAAACATTTCACAATCTTTGAGTAGAACATAAATGATATGATGTGTATTAATGATATAGCACATACCTTACATATTAGCCCAGGGATACTTAAGGCTCTAAAGACCAGTATTGATTAGCATCAATTGGGATATTGTTAAAAATGTAAATTAATGAGATGCACCCCAAAACTACTATGACTTTCTGGAGGTGGGTCCCAGTTCTCCATGCTATTGTGATGACCACTAAAATTTAGATTACCTAGCCATACACTCAAAAACAATAGTTCTTTAAGGAGAGAAGTGATGCATGCCCTTATATTCAAAAGCTAATCAGAAATTATAAAGTAACAGTAAAAGTCAAACATTCTAGCTTTACACTGAGTACATACAACTTTATGGGTGTGTTTTTGTTTTATTATTTTAAGAACAGTATTGTATCTCAAATTATAGAACAATTCTGTTAACCCATCTAAAATATGAAAATTTATTTTGTACAGTACAGTTACTCTCACTTGTCTATGGTGACCTTATTGTAGAAAAAGGAGAAATAAAAGCAATGGATATAAGTATTTGATAATTTAAATTTCTAGAAGAAAACCTTCTAAAAGGAATCTCTAAACTGCTCTAGGATGATATAAAAGAGACTTCACATATTATAGAATTCATAAAAATAGAAAGTTTAATGAAAGTTTCCCCTATTATTATTTTACTTGAAATTACTTTTGTCAGTGAAGAGTACCAGTGAAAACTTTATGAAGATACAAAGAAGACCAAAATAGTAATGGTGACATATTCATCAAAATCTTATATTCAAAGATATATCTTCATTAACTCTCATTGTTTCCTGAATTTATAAATGTAAATTTCTATAAACCACTTTGTTTTAGTGGGCATAGTATTGAGTTCTGGGTTCTTCCATGGTTTGCTGCACACAGTTGTCTAGTATATTTTGTGTTCAACAGCTGTTTCTTATTTTTATTAAATGTATTTAAACAAACAAAAAAACAAAACCCAGTTTATCTGTTTCTCCCGTTCTCCAAACCCCACCTCTCCTCTTAGGTCTGTTAATATTTGCTTTATATGTTTAATTGCTCCTATGTTGGGTGCATAGATATTTACAATTGTTACATCCTCTTGTTGGATGGATCCCTTTATTATTATGTCATACCCTTCTTTGTCTCTTCTTACAGTTTTTGTTTTAAAGTCTATTTTGTCTGATTTAAATATAGCTACTCCAGCTTTCTTTTGGTTACCATTTGCATAAAGTATCAAGATAGCAAATAGATGGGTCTTTTTAAAATTCATTCAGCTACTTTATGTCTTTTTGATTGGAGAATTTAGGCCATTTACATTTAAAGTAATTATTGAAAGGGATATCCTTACTGCCCTTTTGTTAATTGTTTTTAGCGGTTTTTGTAGTTCCTCTCTGTTCCTTTCTTCTTCTTTTGTTCTTGTGGTTGGATGACTTTTTATAGTGGTATGCTCATATTCCTTTCTCTTTCTATTTTGTGTATTTACTATAGGTTTTTCTCTTTGCAGTTGCCATGAGGCTTACATATAATAATTTATATCCATAAATGTATATTTTAAGTTGATAACAGCTTAAGTTTGATCTCATTCTAAACTCAACATTTTACTCTCCCTACCCATGTTTTACGTTTTTGATGTCACATTTCACAATTTCTTTTTTTTTTTTTAATTCTTTATCACACAAAGGCATGGATTTCTTTCTTTCTTTCTTTCTTTTTTTTTTATTTATTTGACAGTGAGAGAGAGAACATAAGCAGGGGGAGTGGGCAAGGGAGAAGCAGGCTTCCTGCTGAGCAGGGAGCCCAATGTGGGGCTCAATCCCAGGACACTAGGATCATGACCTGAGTCGAAGGCAGACACTTAACAACTGAGCCACCCAGGAGCCCCACATTTCACAGCTTCTTATCCTGTGTATCCCTTAACTAATTTTTGTAGCCATAGTTATTTTTACTATTTTTGTCTTTTAACCTTTATACTAGCTTAATAATTAATCTATTACTTTTATAATATATTTACTTTTCCAGTAAGATTTGTTCTTTCACATGTGTTCTTGTTACTAATTAGTGCCCCTTCTTTTTAGCTTAAAGAAGTCCCTTTAACATTTCTTATAAGGCTGGTTTAGTGGTGATGAACTCTGTTAGCTTTTGCTTGTCTGGAAAACTCTCTCTCCCTCAATTCTTAATGATAACTTTGCAAGGTAGAGTATTCTTAGTTGGAAGTTTATTTTATTTATTTATTTATTTTCTTTCAGCACTTGGAATATATCATGCCATTCCCTTCTGGCCTGCAATGTCTGTGCTGAAAAATCTGCTAAATATCTTAGGGGGGGTTCCCTTGTATGTAACAAGTGTTTTTCTTGCCACTGTTACTATTTTCTCCCGTCCTTAACTTTTGACATTTTAATTATAATGTGTCTCAATATGAGTCTGTTTTGGGGTTATCTTTTTTGGAATTCACTGGGTTTCCTATATATGGATATCTATTTTCTTCCCCAAGCTAGGGAAGTTTTCAGCCATTACTTCTTCAAGTATAATACATTCCTTTTTTTTCTTCTCTTTTCAGGAGCCCTATAATGCAAATATTAGTTAGTTTGATATTGTCCCATAAATTCCTTGAGCTTTTTTACTTTTTCACTTTTTTTTTCCTTTTTCTCCTCTAATTGGATGAGTTCCACTGCTTTGCTTTTGGATCGACTGATTTTTCTGCTTCGTCTAGTCTGCTTTTGAACCTCTCTAGTGTATTTTTCAATCCAGTTATTGTATTCTTCAGCTTTGTGATTTCTATTTGCTACTTTCTTATACTGTCTCCCTGTTTTGAAGTTCTCATTGTGTTCACCTATTCTTCTCCCCAGTTTAGTGAGCATCATTATGACCATGACTTTGAACTCTTTATCAGGTAAATTACTCATCTCTGTTACATTAAGGTTTTTTTTTTTTTAAGATTTTATTTATTTGACAGAGAGAGATACAGTGAGAGAGGGAACACAAGCAGCGGGAGTGGGAGAGGGAGAAGCAGGCTTCCCACGGAGCAGGGAACCCGATGCGGGGCTTGATCCCAGGACCCTGGAATCATGACCTGAGCCGAAGGCAGACGCTTAACGACTGAGCCACCCAGGCGCCCCTACATTAAGGTTTTTTTTCCCTGAGGTTTTATCCTGTTCTTCCATTTGAAACATACTTCTCTGTTTCTTCCTTTTGTTTTGACTTTCTGTGCTGTTTTCTATACAGTAGATGAAACCACCACCTCTTCAAGTCTTGAAGGAGTGGCCCTATGTAGGAGGTGAGCCTTTTGTTCAGCCCTGCCTTAGCTCTTGGTCATCTCTTAAACCTCAGTGCTTATCCAAGCAGCCTATTATATTTTAATAGCTCCCAGTAGTTAAGGATGTGCCAAGACCTATCAGTGTTTCCAAAGGGGAAGATCATAGCACTTAGATTCAGGGAGACTGGAAGCCAGCCCCTCGCACAGCACCTTTTGAAAGTGTGCAAATATATATTGTCCTGAGGGGCCACAAACATAAGCCCCACTAGCCATCATAGGTAGGTGATTTGGAGGTGTCTCTAGGGTAAGAGTTGTAAAAATCAGGGCTCCAGATACTCATCTGGAGTATAATATCCTTTCTGGAAGATACATGTGAGCTAAAGCAAGGCAGAGGATAGCTCCAAGATGATATCCACAGTCTATGTTCTTTGAGAGTAGCTTGGTAGACCACTAAATGTGTGCCAAATCTTGAGCCTCAGTCTGAAGCTCTGGGATAAGCAACGTGGAGTCCTTCACAGAAAAACTAGAGGGTGTGCCTCAGTTAGCTGTCTGTGTAGTGCCCTGGGGGTTGTAGCCTTCCAAGAATCATCCCTGATTGCCACAGCCCTGTGGGACCCAGGAAAACTGGGCAGCCTGCAGAACATGTGCAAAGCAATCCTCCAGGAGAGACTGGCACTCTATAGAACAACAGAAAGTAAGTGTGAAGGTAACACCCACTCTCCAAGGTCTGAAAAGAATTACAGTCAGCCCCTAGATGTGTGTTTAATTAAAAGACTTCAAGCTCTATTACAAAGCTGTAATCTTCAAGACAGTATGGTACTGGCACAAAAACAGACACATAGATCAATGGAACAGAATAGAAAGCCCAGGAATGAACCCTCAACTCTATAGTCAACTAATCTTCGACAAAGCAGGAAACAATGTTCAATGGAGAAAAGACAGTCTCTTCAACAAATGGTGTTGGGAAAATTGGACAACCACATGCAGAAGAATGAAACTGGACCATTTCCTCACACCACACACAAAAACAGATTCAAAATGGATGAAAGACTAAATGTGAGATAGGAATTCATCAAAATCCTTGAGGAGAACACAGGCAGCAACCTCTTTGACCTCTGCCACAGCAACTTCTTCCTAGACACATCACCAAAGACAAGGGAAGCAAGGCCAAAAATGAACTATTGGGACTTCATCAAGATAAAAAGTTTTTGCACAGCAAAGGAAATAGTCAACAAAACCAAAGAACAACCAACAGAATGGGAAAAGATATTTGCAAATGACATATCAGATTAAAAGCTAGTATCCAAAATCTATAAAGAACTTATCAAACTTAACACCCAAAGAACAAATAATCCAATCAAGAAATAGGCAGAAAACATGAACAGACTTTTCTGCAACGAAGACATCCAAATGGCCAACAGACATATGAGAAAGTGCTCAACATCGCTCAGCATCAGGGAAATACAAATCAAAACCTCAATGAGATATCACCTCACGCCAGTCAGAATGGCTAAAATTAAATCAGGAAATGACAGATGTTGGCGAGGAAGCGGAGAAAGGGGAACCCTCCTGCACTGTTGGTGGGAATGCAAGCTGGTGCAGCCACTCTGGAAAACAGTATGGAGGTTCCTCAAAAAGTTGAAAATAGAGCTACCCTATGACCCAGCAATTGCATTACTGGGTATTTACCCCAAAGATACAAATGTAGTGATCCGAAGGGGTACGTGCACCCCGATGTTTATAGCAGCAATGTCCACAATAGCCAAACTATGGAAAGAGCCAAGATGTCCATCGAGAGATGAATGGATAAAGAAGAAGTGGTATATATATACAATGGAATATTATGCAGCCATCAAAAGGAATGAAATCTTGCCATTTGCAACGACATGGATGGAACTAGAGGGTATTATGCTAAGTGAAATAAGTCAATCAGAGAAAGACAAGTATCATATATCTCATTGATATGAGGAATTTGAGAAACAAGATAAAGGATCATAGGGGAAGGGAAGGAAAAATGAAACAAGACGAAACCAGAGAGGGAGACAAACCATAAGAGACTCTTAATCTCAGGAAACAAACTGAGGGTTGCTGGAGTGGTGGGGGGTGGGAGGGATGGGGTGCCTGGGTGATGGACATTGGGGAGGGTGTGTGCTATGGTGAGTGCTGTGAATTGTGTAAGACTGATGAATCACAGACCTGTACCCCTGAAACAAATAATACATTATATGTTAATAAAAAGAAAAAAAACTGGGAATATAAACCAATAAAAATAAATAAATAAAACCTATTCATTTCTAAAAAAAAAAAAAAAAGAAGACTGCTTCTCTGGCCACAGTCATGATAATTAACTAATAGACTTCTTTCACAGAAAAACAGAGCTCCTGGGTCCATTGCCTCTTATTGTGGCCTGGGGATGGTAGCTGTTTAAGATCTCTTTCTCTGGGGGTGCCTGGGTGGCTCAGTTGGTTAAGTTTCTGCCTTTGGCTCAGGTCATGATCCCAGGGTCCTGGGATGGAGCCCTGTGTTGGTCTCCCTGCTCAGCAGGAGCCTGCTTCTTCCTCTCCCCTTGTAGCTCCCCCTGCTTGTGCTCATGTGCATGCTCTCTCTGTGTCAAACAAACAAATAAATAAAACCGTAACAAGAAAAAAAGATATCTTTCTCTGTTAGTTACAGTCCTATGTGACCTACAAGCTTAAGCCCCACTACCTACCAGATCCTGGCTATGTAGAGTTACCAAGGCAGTAGTCACAAAAATTGGGGTCTGGAGAGGGGTATGAGCTCTTTTTTGATGACACTGATTATTACCGTCCCATGTGACCAGGAAGGCAAGTGCCCCTGGCTTCCAGAGCCAGGCAAACAACAATCTTACCCTGTAGGGAAACTGTAAAATTCAAGGCAGCAGAAGTGTATAAAGGCTCCCTTGGGGAGATATTGATGGTCTGAAGCATGGCCAAGCGGGGGACGGGCACTTTAAACACTTTAAAATTGTTAAAGCCTTATAAAGGTTGCTTGTTAAGCTTGAAAGTTAATGAAAATAAAAGTATGGAAAAGGGAAATAGGGAGTAAGAGTCACAATAGTAGATTCAAAAATCGAATTGTTCTATCTAAAAAATAAAGCTATTGAGTGATCAAAGACAAAAACTTCATTAGAGATGGTGTGTGGTACTGGTACTACTTCTAAATATCTGATCAGGTTAAAGAGAGAACTGTAAAATCTTTATGCAAACATATAAATCATAAGGTTAGCACTTGCACTAACCTACCCTAAATGTATGTTAAAATTTTTGACTTAACATATTTATCAGTCAAGAATCTTTTGCTGGATAAATAAATAAAATTCCCAACTCTATTAAAAAATCCATTAAAAATCAGAAATTTATTTACTATTGAATAAATTGCATAATTAAAATTACATAATTATCAACTCTCATTCATCCCATGAGATGGGAAATTCCTCAATGTGATAACGTGCTTCAATGAAAAACCTATAGCTGATATTATACTGAAGAGTAATATAATGACGTTTTCTCTGTAATATCTGAAAAAAAGAATATCCAACCTCATCCATTCTTGTCAACATTTTACTAGAAGTCCTAAAAATTGCAATAAAGCAAGGCATATAAATAAAAGGCATTAAGATTGTAAATTAAGATAAAGCTAAAAAAATTCAAATATTGCAAAGTGAGACAAGAAAAGATGAACAGAGAAAAAAAAGTAGATTGGAAAGATTAAAAATAAATATTGAAATAATAAACATAAATCCAGCCATAACAAAAATTCTATTTCATAAATTTTTAAAATATTGGAAAGAGTTTAAACAATTTAACATATCATTAAATATATTATGATGTGCCCAAATAATAAAATTCCATGCAGCTGTGTAGTGTTATATTGTCCATTCACTTAACCATCTTATCTTTCAGTGGTCATGTTGAACATTTTGGAAAATGCTAGAGAAAAAACCTTGGGTGAGTCTTTAGTGTTAATACAGAATACCCTAGAGGATTTTTAACCAACTAGTATAAACTGTTTTTTGGAATGTCCCTTATTTAAAAGAGTGCTATTCAAATGTGTTTACATTTCACAAAAGACATTGGTTAGGTAGAATTATGTTTTAATTCAGAATGTAATGAGATCATGCTTCCTTGGTATTGGCAATTTAATTTAAAAAAACAGAAACAGAAACAGAAATAAAACGTCTACTATTCTAATGCCTTCTTAAGAGATAGTATTTGCTATTTCTTTTTTTATACCAGGGTCCCTTTTGAGTTTATAATTCTCAGTTTTTTGCTAGTGAGATGACATGCCCTCCATGATTTTCTACTCTTTAAAAGAGAATTTACAAATATTACAAAAACAGAAAAGCACTACACATTTTTTAAAATGACCATAACATCCTACTTATTTCAGAAAAAAAAATCCCAAAACATTATAGTAGCTCTCTAATCAGATAACTATATATTTGGCAGGATTCCTACAAGGTATTCACATATTGCTTTTCATTAAAGTGTTCTCCGTTGTATACCTTGTATTATCATCTAGAAAGCATAAAACTAAGGATAAATATTTGAGTTCATTTACATTCACAGCAATTTAGAATCATTCCCTGTGTAATCTCAAATATCAGTAATTTGTGTTTTAGGATCTTATGGGACTAAACTTTTTGCCTTTTCATCATAATATCTTTCTCAATCTAATCTCTGCCTTCAAACTGTGGAATTATGTTAATAAGTTCCTTCTTGAGCATTCCAAAAAAAAAAAAGTAGAAATTTCCATATAATGATGTAAAGCATTTGTTTAATAAAGTAGAAATTTTATATTTTGAGACTTTTTAAGGCTTGTCATGTAGTATACATTTCCCAGTAGATAAAAATTGCAATAAAGCAAGGCAAATAAATAAAAGGCATATATTGTGTATATCTGCTCTTATTTAAGGAAATAGATTGAAAACTAACATTTTTGTCCATTTAGTGAGTTCTTTATGTCAATGTGGTATAAGCTGGATATTTTTATAACTTAAATTTGTTCAAATGTATATTGTGTTCATATGCAGGCATCCACATCTTAGCCTGAAAAGATGCCTGTCTTTCTCACCCTTTCGCCCTTGTGATCACAGCACTTTAATTGTTGCCAAAGAACCAAAAGAGTTCTGTGTGCAGAGACATTGATGGCTCCATAATGAAGATATGTGAACAGTAAAATGGCAAGGCTTTTAGGGCTGTATATATTATGAGAAGTTTAATGAGTAGTGTTACCCACAGAGCACTATTTAGCTGACTTTGAAATTTTATTGATGAAAAAACTTTTGATTTTCTTTTCTGAGGACTATGTTCTTGATGATACCTACTAGCTTCACAAAAGAAAGTACACATTTATGTCTTTTTGTTAATTGAAAGGATTTTTAAGCTGTGGGAATTATGGAACTTCATTTCAAAACATTTATATTTCTGAGGGGCTAACTTACTGCTTGTTAGATATACAACTAGTGCAGAATTGTTGTTTTTCCTATTATGTTGCACTTGTTGCCTCTCCTTATATAGGCTGAAAAATAAGTACTAATAAAAATAATAATAAAATAACAGTGACATTATTTGTTCTTGGTTACAAGCAACAGAGATTGACTCTCACTGTTTAAAACAAAAGTTTGATATATTGGATGTGTATGGGGGGATCACTATATTGATCACAGGTTAGAGAACATAGGCTAGGGAAATGTGCAAAAATGAGACTGGGCAACAGGAACATCTGGCCAGAAAATTGCTGTCACCCCTGAACATTGTTCTACTGCCCGTATAAGCAGTTTCACTTTCCCTTTATTTTCCATCAAAATTTCTCCATTCACACTTCCATATTTGAGAATCCTAATTGGCTAAGCTTCACCATTATAGGCTTCTGATTCAGGAATTTAGGTTATTGTCTCTCACAGTGTAGGACTGGCCCCATTGAAGAAGGGGCTGGTTGCAAAACAGCAAAAATGACAAGCTTGACAGTCACCATTTTTCACCATTTTGGTTATTCAAAATCCAAAAACTCTCTTCTGCCTATTTTTATATTCATAAGTAAAATCATAAGGCACTTGTCCCTTAGTAGATATTCACTCTCTTACCTAAAGGGAGAGAACCCCAAATATTGTCAAGTACTGATCTAGCTCCACATACAGGATCTTTGAATAAAATCCTTAATATTCACTTAAAAATTAATAGATTTATTTTTAAGCAGTTTAGCTTTACAGAACAATAAGCGTTAAGTACAGAGGGTTCCCATATATATCTCTGCACTCCTCCCCTCCTCTACCCAGTTTCCCCTATTATTAACATCGTGCATTAATGTGGTTCATTTGTTACAATTCCTGAATATTGATACATTATCATTAGCTAAAGTACACAGTTCACATTTAAGTTAACTTTACCTGTTGTACATTCTGTTGATATTGACAAATATATAATGACATTTATCCACCATTATTGTATATGGAGTAGTTTCACTGTCTTAAAAATCCAACTATTCATGGGTACATATCTGTATTTATTAACTCTCTTCTCCGTTACCTATTATTGCCTTTGAATAATATCTCAGATAGATGAGATTCTTTACCTAGAGTCAAGAATGGGACTTTTTGGGCTTATGCAAATATGAGAAAGAAAACATGGAGTTCCTAGTTTTACCCATAGTCCACCCAGTCTCCAATAAGTGAGATGTGCTTTATTTTTTAGTGATAAACAGGATCTATTATCCAAGCCAATATCCTGAACCCATTTTTTTGTTTATTCATCCTGGGATTCATCTACCAAACTTCAAAACTGTCAGGAGCCCTCTACTCTGTGGTAGTTTTATTTTGGAACCATTACTCTCTTTCTGGTGAAGCAGTCCTTTGTGTCATGAAATTGATTCCAGAAACCCAGCAGAGCCCAGAGCTCCAGTGCAGAAGACAAACTTTTGTTTAACAAATCATTGAACAGAACCATTAGAAATCCCTCTCATATACACACATTCACTGTTCTCTGTGGTGCCCAGAAACATATGTGCTGTTTGTTTCAGAGCTTGCACCAACTCTTTGAAGATGTGCTCGAAATGGAAACCATATAGAACAGCAATAATGAACTTCCATGAGAAGGGTGATTGGCAAAAAATTGTATATTCCTGAAAAACATATAGCTTTTAATTGAATGTTACTCGGAATTATTCTCAAAATTCCTACAACTATCTCACCACTGGGCCTCCCTCCTCTCAGTAGATCTTTTACAAATCAATCAACTGTCAAAATCTAATGTCAAAAATTGTCAAATTTTGTTAAAGCCCACTTATTTATAGCCAAACATTAAGGTGGTTAGAAAAATAAAGTATCCAATTAAATGTTACTTGGGGTATATTGAGATAGTCAATGTCAGCTTTCCTCTCTGCAGTAGAGTGAGCAAGAAAGAATTGGGGGAAAGTAAGAGAAAGACTGATATTCAATTAATTAACATATACTGTATTATTAGTTTCATAGGTGAAGTTCAGTGATTCATTAGTTGTGTATAACACCAAGTGCTCATTACAACACGTGCCTTCCTTAATGCCCAACACCCAGTTACCCCATCCTCCCACCCCCTTCCCCTCCAGCAACCCTCAGTTTGTTTCCTATAGTTAAGAGTCTCTTATGGAGGGCGCCTGGGTGGCTCAGATGGTTAAGCGTCTGCCTTCGGCTCAGGTCATGATCCCAGGGTCCTGGGATCGAGTCTCACATCGGGCTCCCGGCTCAGCGGGGAGCCTGCTTCTCCCTCTGACCCTCTCCCCTCTCATGCTGTTTCTCTCTCGCTTGCTCTCTAAAAAATAAATAAAATCTTTAAAAAAAAAAAGAGTCTCTTATGGAATTATGATCTTTGAAAATAACAAAGACTTTATTAATTTGTTCAAGACAGAAACAAGTTATATTGGTAAATAAATGAATGAATAAATACATAATTAAGATTCAACATATAGTCACTGATACGGCTAATGTTACTAGAAACACTTCCTAGAGAAGCTATTAGGATGGTGGATTGCTAACAACTAAATTGAGGCTTTACCTATAAGGCTTAGAACTGAAACTAAAAAAAATTTTAAATGATCATTTTAGAATTGACAGTAAGGTGGCATGTGAATACACTGGACAGCTAAAATATATCACAAATCTGAGGCAGTCAAAATCATGAGCAGTCTCTGTTTTAACAATGCAATTTTTTAATTCTATTCCCAGTTAGCCCCAGGGAAACATGTTAAATACCTATAAAATGATGGCAAATGTCAAAATCTCTAATACAACTAAATAGACAAATCTTCCCAAGTTAGGCCAAGACAATATAAAGCAGGTTTCAGTCAACACATCTTGATGTATGCCTAATATTTTTTGTAACACCTGAAAGAAAAACTAGAAGATAAGGCATCAAGACAACTTGCCAGCTTGGAGATACATACACCCCAGATCTCAAAAGACAGTGCCAGTGATGAGTAACTAAAATTTTTTTTTGTAAAGATTTTATTTATTTATTTATTTGAGAGAGAGAGAATGAGAGAGAGCACATGAGAAGGGGGAGGGTCAGAGGGAGAAGCAGACTCCCTGCCGAGCAGGGAGCCCGATGCGGGACTCGATCCAGGGACTCCAGGATCATGACCTGAGCCGAAGGCAGTCGCTTAACCAACTGAGCCACCCAGGCGCCCGAGTAACTAAAATTTTGAAATAACAAATTATTGAAAATTGTCATTGTGATAAATTATTTACAAAATTTGTCTTATTTATTTTCTTAGTCTGCTCAGGCTATCATAACAAAATACCATAGATTGAGTGGCTTAAAGAGCAGAAATTTATTTTCTTACAGTTCTGGAGCCTGGGAAAACCAAGATCAAGGTGCCAGCAGAGTCTATTCCTAGTAAGGGCCTCTCTTCTGGCTTCTGTCTTTACATAGCCTTTCCTCAGTATGTGTGTATGGAGAGAGACAATGAGCAAGATCTATAGTGTGTCTTCTTATAAGAGCACCAATCCCATCATTACCCAGTCTTATAACCTCAACTAATTTCTTTCCAACTGCCCCATCCCACATACCATTACATTGAGGTAATGTACCATTACATTTCACCATATAAATTTTGAGGGGACACAAACATTCAGTCCATAACGTTTATTTAGTCCACTTATCTATGGCCAAACTGCAAAAACATTTATTACATTTATTTAGAAAAAAACATTTATTTAAGAAAAAAAAATTCTAAAAAGATTGTGGTGATTGAGGACAAGAGAGAACACAGAATACAGTCCAAAGATTTGCATGAAGTTGTATGGTCTTTGTCCTCAGATCTTGAAAATGAGAGAGAGAGAGAGAGAGAGAAGATACAGTGTTGGTAGCAAACCGAATTTTAAATAAACAGAAAATAGTTTCTTTTACTTGGCAAGCTTCTATTTTTCATCACTGTTGTTAGGACATCTAAAAGATGAGGAAATCGGGTTTCAGATTCATGAAGTAATTCAAATAAAGTCATACAAATAGAAAGTAGCAAACTCAGGAATTTTTATGCAGAACAGTTTGAAATTTAAAATTTAAATTTAAGACTGGGATATACAGTCTAAACAACCTCCCTGCACCTTTATATTTAAGACAGTATTAATAAAACATGAGTTATAAAATAATTTAAAAACTAAATAGCTTATGAAAAATGCCAATCACATACTAATTGTTATGGACTGAATGATTGTGTCCCCTTTAAAATTCATATGTTAAAATCCAAAACCCCAATACGACAGTACTAGGAGGTGGGACCTTTGAGCGTAATTAAATCATGAGGGTGGAGTCCTCATGAATGGAATTAGCACCTTATAAAAAGGACCCCTGAGAGTTCTCTCATTCTTTCTCCCTAGTGAAGACACAGTGAGGAGACAGCCATCAACAGGCCAGGAAGAGGGCTCTCACCAGGCACCAAATCTGTTGGCATCTTTTTTTTTTTTTAAAGATTTTATTTATTTATTTGACAGAGAAAGCAAGAGAGCACAAGCAGGGGGAGCAGTAGAAGGAGACGGAGAAGCAGGCTTCCCGCTGAGCAGGAAGCCCGATGCGGGGCTCGATTCCAGGACCCGGGCTCATGACCTGAGCCGAAGGCAGACGCTTAACTGACTGAGCGACCCAGGTACCCCTGCTGGCATCTTGATCTTAGACTTCATAGTTTCCAGAACTATGAGAGAGAAATGTTTGTTATTCAAGCCACCCAGTCTATGGTGTTTTTGTTATAGTAGACTGAACAGATTAAGACAGTAGTTATACAAATAGTTCAGTTTACTATTCTCCTTTAGTTTTTGTAGAAACCTATTTCAAACGTTTATAATTAAAATTATTGTTATGATTATCATTTAATTTTGGCTTAATGATCTCAGAACTCAGTGTTAATTAGGGTATCCAATAATTCATTTCAAAATATATTTTAAAAAAATTTTAGGGGCACCTGGGTGGCTCAGTCATTAAGCATCTGCCTTTGGCTCGGGTCATGGTCCCAGGGTCCTGGGATCGAGCCCCGCATCGGGCTCCCTGCTCAGCGGGAAGCCTGCTTCTCCCTCACCCCTCCCCCTGCTTGTGTTCCCTCTCTCGCTGTGTCTCTCTCTGTCAAATAAATAAAATCTTTAAAAAAAAATTTTTTTTTAAATAACACTATCATGTTATTAGGCGGCAATAAGATTGAATCCTCAAAGTCACTGCTATTCAGTGATTTATTAGCATTTTTTATGTTGTTGCTTCAATTTGTTCAAATTATTCAGGTGCAGTTGAACCAGAGGAAACTGACTTATACCATTTGAACCTGCTCAATAATGATTTAGTTGGAAAATTTTAGATTATTTACTTTGAATCTAGATGATTTCTGTTGTCCTTGTGCAAGGAGAAAGTTAGTGGAGGAGTACTGGTCTTAGGGCATCACACAAGCAGAAACAGATATGCTCAGTTCACCTCTGTTTTCCAGTTGTAGACCTGAGTGGGCTCCCCGACGGTGCTCCACTCCAATCCCTACACTATGCATCATGATAAAAACACCAGAAGTAAAGCTGTTGCTCCCAGACACATCATGTTACATTGGAGATAATGGCTTTTCACTCTTTATCTATTGGTTTAATTTCTCATATCAAGTTATTACAAGTTAGTTATTGTTGACTCAACTGTCTTACTATCTTATCTTCTAAGGATAGTTTATTAACCCAACTACCCTATCTTCTGAGGATAAAGTTTAACAAGCAAGGATATACACACATGTGTATATACATATACACACTGGCCATCCCAACATAAACAACCATAATACTGTAAAAAATGTATAAGGCAACTTTTTTTTAAGCTTTGGATAACAGCCTTCAAAATTTCTAGTCCTTAGAGAATAAAAATTCATGGATCAAAGCTTATGATCATATCAGCTCTCCCTGTGGACCACTGCACCATGAGGTTGCATCTAATCAGAATATGATAGTAGCATGAACTAAAGAAGTAGTTATCAGTGATTGGGGCAGTGATTGGACTTTTATGAGGTAAGTCACCAGAGAGGAGTCAACTGCCTACAGGTGTGAGAAGCAATCTGGGTCTAAATTCTCTATGTTACCTCAACTAGGACTGGACTTCTAATATGAAGAGGAGGTCTACAGAATGTTTATCACACAGCAGCTGCTACGTATTGAGAGCAGGACAATAATTGAGGTTAATGGGAACCACTTAAGGTCTGGTTCAACCCAAGGGGTGAAAATTTGTTAATACCTTTTTGTCACTCCAGTCTTGAAACTGAGATAAAGATTATAGCTCTACCTGCTCCAGACCTACCCTAGCAAAGCCTACATCAAATCCCTACAAAAAATTGATGGGCACACAATTTGGAAGTTGACTGTCTCACCAAGTTACAGGAACTTTGGTAATATCATGCGTTTTAGACAGATCTGCCTTAGGAAAATACAAAACCAAGTCTATTCAAATTCAAGGTCATCAGAAGTAGTTAATGCCCCAACTAGAATAAAATCAACAGTCTCTAGAGGAAGATAATGAGCACACAGTCTCTACAATTTATCATCCACAATGGCCATTATACAAGCAATAATCCCACTCATGTAAATAAACAGGAAAATGTGAATCAGAGTCAAGGAAAAAAAGCAGTCAATAAAAATCTGTTCCCAATATGGCTGAGAAAGTTTCCTTTAGAAGACGGAAATGTTAAAAGTTACTATAAATATATTCATTTTTTTTATTTTCAAGATTTTATTTTATTTTATTTAATTTATTTATTTATTTGTCAAAGAGAGAGACAGCACAAATCAGGGGAGCGGCAGGCAGAGGGAGAATCAGGCTCCCCGCTGAGCAAGGATCCTGATCCGGGACTCAATGGGATCAAGACCTGAGCCAAAGGCAGACACTTAACTGACTGAGCCACCCAGGGTCCCCATAAATATATTCAAATAGGGTCACCTGGGCGGCTCAGTTGGTTAAACATCTGCCTTTGGCTCAGGTTGAAATCCCAGAGTCCTGGGATTAAGCCCCGCATTGGGCTCCCTGTTCCATGGGAGCCTGCTTCTCCCTCTGCCTCTCTCTCTTTCTCTCATGAATAAATAAATAAAATCTTTAAAATATATATATATATATATATATATATTCAAAGAATTAAAGGAAATATGTTTTATTGAATGAATATATATCTTAGATAAATGGAGTTAGTGATGGAAAAGTAAGTGACCTTAAAAAATGAATCAATAGATAACCCATCTGAAGAGCTGAGGTAAAAAAAAATATATTAAAAAAGGCTGAAGAAAAATAAATAGAGGTTTATGAAGCTTGGAGTAATATTAAATAGTCTAACATACATGTAATAAGACTCCCAGAAGGAGAAGAGAGAGAAGATGGAAATACAGATAAATAAATAAATAAATAAATAAATAAATAAATAAACGCCAAATTTGATCAAAACATCCAATTACAGATCTGTCCTGCACCCGGGCGCTAGGGCTTGGGTGGAGGGGTGGGTGGTGAAGTCAGGGGTGTCGCAGTGTGGACTTCTCCGTGTTCCTCCTCCGCACCCCCCGCCGTCCCCCTCCCCCCTCAGAGGCCCTATTGCTGATCGGTGGCAGGTGGCAGCGCACTTGGAGGCGCGGCAAGTGGCGTACAGGCCTCAGCGCAGGCCGGATGCACCATGATCCAGCTTACTACTGTCCTGTGCAAAGCCTACCGCGGAAGCCAGTTAACCATCCGCCTTGCCCTGAGTGGCTGTACCAACCAGCCTTTCTACCGTATTGTGGCTGCTCACAAGTGTCCCAGGGATGGCCGTTTTGCGGAGCAGCTGGTATCCTATGATCCACTGCCCAACAGTCACGGAGAGAAAATCGTTGCTCTCAACCTAGCCCGGATCCGGCATTGGATCGGCTGTGGGGCCCATCTCTCTAAGCCTGTGGAGAAGCTTTCTGGGTCTTTCTGGCTTTTTCCCTCTGCATCCCATGATCACAAATACTGAGAGGCTGCGAAGGAAACGGACATGTGAAGTCCTCTTAACATCTCAGAAAACAGGTACAGAGGCTACAGAAACAAAAATGAGCTGACTTCAGTGAGCAGAGCATTGCGGAAAAGGTCAACGCTTAAAACACTTGTGCAGAGCTCTTAGTTTTATTAGATTTGGAGGTCAATAAATGGAGTTTTCGGAGTCAAAAACAAAAACAAAAACCCCATCCAATTACAGATCTAATAAACCCAAGTAGGTAAAAGAAACAAAGTAATTTGGCACATCATGATCAAACAGGCAAATATCAGGAGAAAATCTTCAAAACATGCACAGAAAAATGGCATATTACATATAGTATATCAAAGATAACAATGGTAGAAAAAATTATCAGAAGCAATTGAGGACAGAAGATAATGAAGAAGATAATGACATGACAGCTTTAAAAAGCTAACCACAATAACAACAAAATTGCCTTTCATCCAATAATTCAATATTCAGAAAGAATATCCTTTAAAATTTAAAGTTAAAATAAATGCATTTTCAGGTAACTGAAAGCTTAGAGAATCTGACACCAGACGCGAACTATAAGAAATAACATTTTTTTAAGCTGAGGAACTAAATAGAAATTTGAATCTACAGAAGAAAAAACATGAACACTGAAAATGGTAAATAAATAAGTAATATACTCATCAGGTCTTATATATTTGAGGAAAAGTAATTCAGGGGATATAGGTAAAAAAGAATGGTGTGATGGGTTTTATGTTATATAAAGCTGTCAAGGAATGCCAATGCCTCACTGATAAGAGACATTTCATTATAGATCTAAAGGAAGTGAACGAGTCAGCCATGAGGATGTCTAAGAGATGAACCTTTTAGACAAAAAATAAACAAAGTAAAGACTCTGAAATGAAACTATGCTTGGGGTAGTCAAGGGTTGAGAAGGAATTCTGTGTAGCTGGTATGGACGGAGGGTGAATGGAGTAAGTAGTAGAAAATATGGACCAGATCAAGTTCCAGGTCATGGTGAGTATTTGGCTTTGCTCTAAGTTTGACAGGGAGCTACTGCAAGGTTTTGAATGAAATGACATAGTATATCTTTAATTTTAAAAGGGTCACTCAGGTTCCTGCAATAAGTAGAGATGTGGAATGCTAGAGATGGGGAGTGGATGCAAAACAATCAAAATCTGAATATATTTTCAAGGAGGAGCCAACAGGATTTAAGGATGGATTTAATACAGAGAGTGAAAGAGAAAACAAGGATGATTTGCTAATTTTCTGGGAAGTTGATGTGATGAAGACTTTCGGTGATGTTTCAGTTAGCATTCATCAAAAAAACGGATGGCATACTGAAATTGGGTAATTTGAAAAGAGTTTAATAAAGGGAAGAGACTGTTTACAAAGGTTGGGTCTGGGAAAATCAAGACGGGTTTGTACAGGACTCTGGGGGCTAAAAACTGATGAGAGAGTGGTTGCCATTATAATCCCTAAGTCTAAGAGAAGCAGCAGTTACCACAAACCATAAAAAGGGCTTCCAAAAATAGGATTGCCCTAAGAAAACTGTGTTCTTCAGTAAAGTGTTGCAGACAACACATGGTGATCTTAGTGAAAAGGATCCAGGGCCATAAATATCCCAGTATTATTCTCTTCTTGCTTTCTAGACCTCATTCTGGGGTCTCTCATGAAATCTAGCTGGAAGTAAGAGGGCAAGGGAGATTCTTGATCCAGTTCATATGGCTTAAGTCTGCTATGGTAGAAAGCAAAGTGGAAAAATTTGAATAATGGATCCAAGGCAGTTATTTGAAGATACATAACACAGGTAGAATGCCAAGAATCAATCATTAGACAGCAAAGAAACGTTCAGTAGTCTGGAGTTCAAGGGAAAGATTAGAACAAGCAGTATAAATTAGAGAATGCCAGCATAAATACGATATATAAAGCCATGTGGCTGGATGTGTAGTTTCTAATAAAACATATGTCAAAAGTCTCATATCTAGGGCTATCTAGAATTAGGTGAGGAAATGAAAGAAATCAGCAAATCAGACTGAGAAGGATTGTCTGGTGAGGTAGTAGGAGAACCATGAAAGAGTTCTGGCTTACAACCAAGTGAAGATTGATTCAAGAACTAGGGAGGTGATGGTGGCTAAGTTGGTTGAGCATCCCACTCTTGGTTTTGGGTCAGGTCATGATCTCAGGGTCCTGGGATCGAGTCCCACTTCGGGCTTCACAGTCAACGCAGAGTCTGCTTGAGATTCTCTCCCACCCCCACAACCCCTTGCACTCTCTCCCTCAAAAAAAAACAAAACAAAAACAAAAAAGATGAAGTAGGGAGGTGATTAAAAAAAGTGTCAAATATTGCTCAGAGTTTAGTAGGATAAGACCTAAGGAATGGTTACGATTTTTGGTGTTATGAAAGTGATTTTACTGAACAGTATCCAGGTCTGGATCTCACAAAACACCCAAATATTTGCCAGTTCCAGGAGACCTGAACTTCCTTTGACTTTGGTGCTCACTCCACTTTGAGGACCATGAAATAATGTGACAATCTCAAATTGTCATTAAGTAAATTAGACATCTTAAAGTAAAACTTCCCAAAGCTTCTCTAGCACCAACTTAAATTTAGAAAGGTCTTTAAATCTCTATAATGATTGTTGTAAGGCCAATTGAATATATACACTATAATTTGTTAGATTGGCTTAATCTATACATTTATCCTCTTGTTAATGAGTGTTAAACTTGTGGAAGGTACTGAACCGTGCTTGGTGATGACATATTACTCTATCAGTCCTCTCCTTTTAGTAGGCTTCTGCATACAGGGCATGTAAATACATGGTAGGACAAATCTCAATGCATGGTCTTCCTATTCACCTACCAACTTACCTCCCTGAAAAATAGTTATCTTTGTTATCTTAAAAGTAAAGAAGAGTAGAAACAAAATTTACTTTCTAGCAGGACCTAAATCTAAGAAGTATAAAGGCTACTGTTTTGACCACCCAATTATATACTCATCTTCCCTCTGATCTGGATATAATTTTGTGTTTCATGGTGTATGAAGGTCAGTTACCAATATTATAGATGACTTTGAACGATGATTATTTATAATAAGAGCCCCCATGAGTTTTTCAATTCCTCAGTTATTTTATATTTATGAACAACTACCACACATTCAGTTTACTCTCTATGATACTGAAAATCTTTCAGGGACACTTTCATTGGTGCCTTTTTTCCCCACAAAGTCTGCAGAGGTTTGAAATCTTTATTAAAGTTTCAGGTCACTTTCTCACAATCTGTGTATGTTTAGCAAAGAAATGCAGTGTCCCTCCTGATATGGAGTATTTGGTTTTAGGCCCTCGTGAGAAACTTAACTGTTAAAATTGATTTTTTAGTCATAAATTCAGTAACAATTTTCCTTGTAACTTCTATAATTGGAAATCTCCCTTAACATTTAGTGTTGCCTGTTCAAAAAACTTGAATCATTGCTCTTGAACAACTCCAGGAGAAGAATTTTACTTCTCTTTGCCTTTCTTGTTCATCTAATTGCTTTCCTATTGATTCATATTTGGATTTCTTTCCACTGTATTATGGATCCCATTGGAAAAAGAGCAAGCAAAACTTGTATGTTTGTTAACATTCATCACAAGGCACAATTCAGTGTCTACCACAAAGTAGCAATCATTAAAAATAGGGTAAGTGTATAAATTAAGGCAATCTAGTGAATTGGGGTTTGTTTACTCATTACATGAGATAGAAAGTATGTGTTTCTTTTTTATGTGTGTTTACATGTTATTAAACACATATCTGTTTCTTCTTTTCTTGACTATATGATAGTCAAATAGCTAGAGATCAGAATAATGTTTTACACAATTTTAAATCCCTGGATCTTGTCAGAATGTCTGGTGCAGAGTAGACACACACTAGCTACTAGTCGAACCTAATTGACTTGCCAAAAAATTGGACTGAAATTCTAACTGATTGTCATATCCTCCTGTAATTCAGATAAAGCAATAGAAGAAATATTTCTTACCTGTCTCATACATATATGTATATATTTGTATGTATAATATATATATTTAAAATGCTAATATATGTATATATTTAAAATGCTAATATAGTGCTCAAAAGCTTCTATTCTCTTAAGTGGGAAAAGTTTGAAGAAATGACCCATATTTATTACAGTAAAGATTACAGGATTACAGATATCTTAAGTCACTAATATTTTAGAGAATATGACAATCTAAACATCTTCTCCCTTCAATCATCCACATATACTCATGCACAGTTTGATTCCAAAGGGTTCACAAACCCTAACTTTCAGTATCCAAGGGTCATGGATAAAAGCACAGATTTAGAGCAATCCATATGAAAAGATCCCAATACATCATTTCAATCCTTGAGTGAGGAAACCATGTTTCAGTACACATCCCTAATAATCTCAAAGTATAATAACAATAATGTTGATAAAAATAATAATAAAGTAATATGTGTAGTATCATGCAAAGGAAACAATAATGAATTTGGGATTAGGTATCCTACATTCAAATTGTATAACACTGTTAAAGTTTTATTCTTCTTTGACTCAGAACATCAGCCCACATATTGGACATTGTGGAGAAACTACTGTAGGCACTCAGTAAATATGTGTAATCTGACTAGTAATTATTTTCCCATCTTCTGTCTGTGATGGTTAAGCTGATAAACCTGAGTTATAATAATTTATTCCCTAATAACATTTTCTGTTAGTTCAATATGTGAACTTTAATTTTAAATTCATTTTAAATTTTGTTTTTAATCTGACTTTAGATTAATAGTTTTAATATTTAACTTTACATTTACTATATCATTTAGTGAGATGCATAATTGGGGTTGACAACAAATTAAATGAATGTGCTCAGGAAATAATTCTATATAAGTTTACTCCCCCCCCCCCCATTTTCTACTCTTGAAGCTGACCTTACAAAAAATATCAGGGTAGTGCAATTTGAGGCACATGGAACTTGTTTTACTGTTTAATTCATTGACACTTGGCATCATTTTTTGTTTTTCTTCTATCCTGATAGTAGGTAAACATCCCCAAGATGTACGAGTTCAGATAAATTCTCAATTTTTAATTTTTTTCTTCTTTGTTCACAATTGAAAATTTAAGCAATATTAAAAGTTCAAGATACATCAATATGACCTCACATTTCTTTAATAAAATAATAAAGTAACTTCACACTTCTAAAAAACAGTAAATGTATAACCTCATTTTTTATGCGAACCAATGACGCTTAAAATAAAGTTTAAACAGCAGTCAAATGTAGATCACAATGGTCAAATTTTACATGTACTATAGTTTTCTGTTTTCTTCTCAATGATGTAAATGTTGACATGTTTATCCAATGAATTCTAATCGTGAATGATTATGACTCAATTGTAGCTACACAAATTTTAAAAATATAATTTTAAGTTGTAAAATATCAGTGAAATTTACAGTAAAATCCAATTTATATCAAATTCAAAATTACACTATATATAGTGAGATTATAAGGAAAAAAGAAAACATAAGATATTCAGAATATCTGTGTTAAGACTGTGAACAATATCAGGAATACTCTCAAATTGGCTTGTGTGAGTACATAGATTCTTTATATTCCATATACACATTAAGTATATTCTTTGATATGCATGAAACATATCATTAAAACAGAATAAAAACACGTAAAAGGCTGAGTTCCAAACTGAGAAAGAATACATCACACTTGTAAAACCCTTTCTAAATGCAAAGCAATATATTTAAAGATTAGTCATACTTTTTTCATAAACATTTAAGTATTTGTATATCCATGGAATTAAGAATAACACTTTGGTAAAGTTCCAAAAATGTTTTTGTGGATGGCAGCTTTTAACCATTCAACTAATTGTCTCCTCAAAATTTCTGACATTTCTAATTCATATCTTTGGCCAACAAACTTTCTCTACTCAGGAAATGGATATTTTTTGCAGTATTATCATCTTAGCTAATTGTCCACCGACATATTATTATAATTAAAAATGCATTTTAATGGTTCATTGCTTTAACCAGTCAGTTTTGTAAAACACTGTTGTTGAATTCCAGAGAAGGGGGCTTTCTATTTTTAAATGTTATTTGTATAGATAATTTTTATTATTTTAAAGTCTTTAAAAGAGTTTAAAGACTATTTAGAACTATATTAATTTTACATTTTCTACAATTAAAAATAGATCCTTTTCATTTATGTGATCACAGATGGCCAGTTATTGACCAGAAGAAAACTGGAGAAAATCTAAACATATTTAGAAAAGGGTGCTTTGTTTTCTTTTCCCTTTAAAACATTATATTGTAGAGAGATTTTCTATTTTAATTTAAAATATTGTTTGAGAGAACTAGTAATGTCTGGCAAAATATGGTTTTGTTTGAAGAGTACTTAGAGCTCTGTTAACTTTAAATTTACTGCAACTTAAAAAATCCTTTTTATCTATGCAAGCACACAGTTGGCAAGTCTAGGTAAATGACAAGATTGTGCGCAGTATTTAACAATGCACTGTACTGCAAACAAAAAAAGCAGGTTTTCATTCATGTAATCATTAGGATCTAATTAAAAAATTAAAAGTCTTTCAGCATTTTGACAGTTCTGTATGCATGTCATTCAAGAAGATATGGCAGGTAGATTAAAAAATTAATCTCTCAAAAGGCAAAATATTCAATATAAACTTAAAGTGGCTTAAAATGAACCAGTGATGTTTGTCATTCTTGTTATTCTTATTTGGCTGCATAGTTTCCACATTAGTGCTTAAATCAAACCTTTTAGCATTGTCCTTAAAAGCCCACTTAAAGCCTTTTATTTTTTTATTTTTTTTAAAGATTTTATTTATTTATTTGACAGAGAGAGACACAGCGAGAGAAGGAACACAAGCAGGGGAGTGGGAGAGGGAGAAGCAGGCTTCCTGTGGAGCAGGGAACCCGATGCGGGGCTCAATCCCAGGACCCTGGGATCATGACCTGAGCCAAAGGCAGACGCCTAATGACTGAGCCACCCAGGAGCCCCTAAAGCCTTTTATTATAGCACAAGACTTCAGTTCTTGGTGTACCTATGGGCTCAAAGCAATCTGATTCATGCTTATTCAACTTCCCTTTCCTTTGCCTCATTAGTTTTCAGATATCCTACGTCCACCTCATAATTTTCTGATGCCGTAATTCTCCTTAACTCCTTGTCTCCTTTCTTTCTAGCCTTTTCTAAGGGAATTCTTCTGCATTGTTTTTTTCTTTTAATAATTTCTTCTATTATTTTACCTCAGTATGTTCTTTATTAAATAATTCTTTTCCATGAATTTTACTCTTTCTCTTTGTTTACTCTTTCAGTTCAGACAAAAACACACTTAAGACCCTTCATGTCACCAGTGTCTTGACATTTCTGTGTGCAAGGTGTCATCTCTACAACATTTTTCATCCCTTCCGGAGACCATTACAAGCTATTTTTTGTCCTTATTCTTGTGCTAAAATTGCTTTCTCAGAGTATTAGCTTCTGCTAAATTATATGAAATAAAGAAGAAAAAGGAGCATACATGGATGGCGAAATGGAGACCCAAGGAAATAAAATATCTGTTTATTGTAACAAATATATTAACAAACATGGATTCAGAACTTGACATCTATGATTTCTCATTGGGTAAATTTATACAAAATGTAAAACTAACCTACATCATAGTTTCCTTTCCTAAAAAGAATAAATTAATATTAGCTTTCTTTTTTGCTGCATTGTTGCCAGTTAAATAAAATAATGTGTTAAGATTTTATGCAAGTGACTGCCAAATAATAAGCACAAGCCAAATATGTGTGTGTGTGTGTCTGTGTGTGTGTGTCTGTGTGTGTGTGTGTGTGCTCCTAGTATTAAAAATAATCTTTTGGCATTACTTAACCAAAAAATCTTTTGGTATTACCTAACTAAAGAGAGAACTGATTTAAGTTGAAATAAAACCACAATATTCAGTGTCTGTAAAATGAATAATAAGCATATTCTTGTCTCTTAATACTGATATGAAATCTATATTTTTAATTATAGACAAAATTATTACTCATCATTGGCAGGAAACTGTAATACCTATTTATATGACCATTTAATAAACAACCTTAAATCCTATCACATTTTGGGATTCCAAAAATGGTAAATTCTGTAGAGTTTAAATATAGTTAATCTTCTTTTAAAATTGAGTCATGCTATTATATTTTATTGATACATGTGACTATCAATGAAAGCAGCTCCTGTCAAAAGTGAAAACTAAATAAATGATCATTTGTATTATAGGTGTTGGTTAATTTCTTAATTTTTAAAAATATAGATGATATATTTTCACTTTTTTTTATCATTTAGGAAAATATGTCAGCATGACCAGAATTTTCCCTTCATATAAGATCATAGAAGTAAAAATACTTTTCTATACAGGTCAGTGGATGAATAATTACAGCCAAATATTGCCAAGGTAACAATATGGCATTTCTAACACAGGACTTAGAATATAGTCTCAAGGAGTCCATCTTAACTAGTCAAAGTATCATATTTTCCAAGTTCTTATTATATGTATATATATGCTCAATTCCATAAGTATATCATAATTTAGAAATCTAATTTCTAATATAGCAGTACAGAAGGAGAATATATAAATCAAATTATATGAATTCATAAGAGTTTTTGTTTAATCTGAGACTGTCATAGGGTGGACTGATTCATGTCTTGGTACCATGCCTCTTAGCATTCATTCTGAAGAATTAACTATAATAATAGAAACAAAGAAATCAGGAGTTGATAAAATCATCCACTGATTCTTTAATATTTTGGAGGTTATGTAACTGTCCCTCATAGAAGCTATCAATAATCTTTGAATAAAAATACAGATATGTGCAAGGAAAAACAACTTTTCCACAAGTCCTAGAACTGCATTAGCAAAAGTAAAAGGGACACACACACACACACACAAAATCTCAATATGATCAGCCTTGAAGATTCTCAGAGCTATACACAACTTGCCTATATCTCTGGTCATATCAACACAAACACTCAAGTTCCTGTTCATGAGAGTCCATCCATCTTCATATGCTTTTCATAAATCCTTCATTCTCCCTCCCCTTCCAGAAATGTCCAAATCTCCAAACCCCCAAAACAAGATATAAACAAGACATGATCACTGTCCCTAAGCAGTCAACAATAATCTTATTTTTATTGTTTGCATAATATAACATTAATATTCTGAGTAAATCTGGACAGTAAGTCTTTCAAAAGTCTTTGAAGATTGGCTGATGAATTTGTTAATTGATTGACCTCATTGGCAGACCATCCAGGTGAACTCATTCTGAGAACTTTGTTTAATAAAATTGTATGCTATTAAGCCAAAGGTTAGCCTTTGTAATTGTTTTCATCGAAGAAATCTGATTTCCAGTACCCCTCAAGGGACTTGCTTGCTTTGCTACAATTAGTTTTTCATTTCTAAGGTCCTTATTTTGATGACCCAATGCCCCTCAATAAGCTGAAAAATATAATCTTATCTTTGGGGAAGATTTTATAGATAAGGGTGGAGGCTCTTACTTCAAGTAGATAAAATATAAGAGAAGTTACATTTATTTAAATTACAAATTTGAATTTCATTTTGTACTGCAGCAGAAACCAATCAATCTTCATGGGAAACAAAGAGTGTGAAGCGTATATGATGGAAGCAGCATTTAAATGTGATGCAGTTTTATAGAAGCACTTGTTATAAGAGTGCCACAAGACTGATTAACTAAGTGTTTTATATTAATGTATTTTAGCTTCAGTAATTTTTACATGAGCTACAATCTAAGTATTATGTGTTTAAAAAAGCAAATTTGACAGAGACATAAGAAAAGATATTGTAGAATGCATATTTCTTTGCAATAGAATCTAATGTGGGATATCAGAAATTACAGTTTATCATTCCTAAGCAAAATGTAAATTTAAAAAAAATGATTCCGAAGTACAAAGTGGAAAACTTGATTTTTCTCTCTATAAAATACAGACAGTCTGCAACTTACAATGTTTCAACTTACAATTTTTCAACTTTTACAATGGCGCAAAAACAATAGGAATTCAGTAGAAACTATACACTGAATTTTGAATTTTGATCTCTTCCTGGGCTAGTGATATGTGGTACCATAGTCTCCCACAATGCGGGGCAATGGCAGTGAGCCACAGTTCCCTGTCAGCCACACGATCATGAGGGTAAACAACCAATATACTTACAACCCTTCTGCACCCATACAACCACTCTGTTTTTCACTTTCAGTACAGTATTCAATAAATTACATGAGATAGTCAAAACTCCATTATAAAAAGGCTTGGTGTTAGTTGATTTTGCCCAACTGTACGCTAATGTAAGTGTTCTGAGCACATTTAAGGTAAGCTAGGCTAAACAATGAACCCCCATAGGTTAGGTATATTAAATGCATTTCAACTTATGATATTTTCAACTTATGATGAGTTTAGCAGGGCATAACCCCATCATAAGTCAAAACAGATTCTGATTTAACTATCCAATTTCTTAATTAAATCAACTCTAATGTTAACATTAAATTCTTAGGGAGAATATGTATTATTAATATCGAATGAATAAAGAGTCATAATTTTTACATCTTCTACTTCCAGCCAGGATTGCATAGGAAAGCAATATACTTTCCTGATAAAAGGATACAAAAACTTTTTTACAAAGACTTAAAAGGGACTTTCAGCAAAGATAATGAGGCAATAACTAACATACAGATGTCCTTCCTAGAAATATATTAAAATGAGAACTTTGTCAATAAAAGCTAAAAATAGAGAAAAGAAATATATGTTATAATTGAAATGCACTTGAAAGAATTTCTCCTGAACATGGTAAAAATGAAACTGAATTAAAGATGGATATTTTCAAGAAAGAAGTTCAATGTCATAAAAGGTAAGTAAATAAAATATTGTTAGAACACCACAAACCACCTTAATCGGGATAATAGATTAATAGTAGCCATTTTTAAAAATCTCTGGATGATCTATTTCAGGTGTTTTGTTTTTTTTTTTCATTTATCTGTATTTTCTAATTTATATATAGATCTCATGCCGACCAAAATGATAAACAGAATCCTTGTAAGACATTCAAAAGAGTAGAAAGCATGAACCCTACTATAAGGGTACATAATCCAACTTAAGCAAACAGAAATGAGTGAATTAAAATACATGAGCACATATACAAAGTATATACACACACACATACAATTATATATAACAAAATAATACTGCTAGGAGAAATTAATACAGTGGGCATTAGAGTGGGCAGTTGGTAAAAAAAAAATCTTTTCAAAAATATATTTCTGAGAAAAATAATTTCCAATGGAACAAACTTTGAGAAACACCCCTTGATAAATGCTCCCTTGGCTAAGTTTAATTCCTTCACTGCACACTTCCTGCCATTTTTGTCTTAGGACCAAAGGCGTCAAATGGCAGCTCAGTAATGGAGTAAGGGAGTGACAGAGTTCAGGAAAACTCTACCAAGGAGAAGAAAGAGCAGTCACTGGAAGCTGGAGAGAAAAGATTGAGTACCACCAGCACTAGACTGGCACCAGTGACTAGATGGGGTAGGCGAATGCTTGGAGGTCAGCAAGGACTCAGAATACATGAGGACATGCATGAGGATGCATGGTAGCCACACATACCCTTGACTTTAAACCGCATGTAGACAGTGACCTTCTGCTTTTGTACAGAGCTCTTGGAAAAGAATGCTGAGAGAGCTGTATTTTTACAACTTTGGTAGTAAACCGAACTTTAAGTAAACAGAAAATACATGACATGTCCCACTGGCAAGATTAAGCCTTTCTTCACTATTGTCAGGACTTGGGATTGTTGAAGTTTCAATTAGTTTTCGAAATCAAGGAGTTCTCGTGTTTTGATCAATAATAATATGGGTGATAATTATGTATTATACTAAAAGAAGTATGTACCTAACATGTAAGTTGAAAATTATTTTCAATTATAAAAATTTATTTGATTGATGCAATCCATACACGTTGTTCTGAAGTTAATATTGACCTTAATTATTATTAAAGTTTTAAAATAGTCATTTTCTTACTCTAGTGCAAGACATATATGGTGAATTGAAGCTGAAATTTAAACATCATGTTTGCAAAAAAATGCATCTGAAGATTGTTTCTTTGTTTCTGATTACTAGTTTTTAAAATGGTTTTGGGCAAATTATATTAATCTGAGCTCATTCTTCTCATCACTACAATGGAATAATCATAATGGTAATGTCAATAATTATAACAATTTTTAAATTTTTTTTTATTTTAAAGGTTTTATTTATTTATTTATTTATCTGAGAGAGAGAATGGGAGACAGGGAGCATGAGAGGGGGAGGGTCAGAGGGAGAAGCAGACTCCCCACTGAGCAAGGAGCCCGATGTGGGACTCGATCCCGGGACTCCAGGATCATGACTGGAGCTGAAGGCAGTCGCTTAACCAACTGAGGCACCCAGGCGCCCCCAATTTTTAAAAATTTAATGGAACATTTATGAGGTGTTCTGCAATCACCATACCAAACTCCTCTTTGATTTAAGGAACTCTCCTCTGTGAGTCTTGGAGGAAGACAGGGACTTACCTTCTCCTAAAGAAGGTGAGCTGCTACTTTTTCTACAATTCTATAACTAGATTATGTGTATATGCCTCAGGTTTGGCTCTCCAGAAGTTCACACTTAGGACTTTGAATATTGAACAATATCTCAAAGACAAAGGAGCAAGGGAAAAACTTACAGTGGCAGGGATGGTGACAAGAATCCAGGAGGAGGAGTGATGAGTGATGAGTGGCCTTCATAGTCCACCTGCGGCAGTGCTCTAAGGTGGCATCCAAGCCTGGATGTCTCAAGGGATGGCTGTTCATTATTCATACCTGCATATTTTCTGTGACTGACAAAATATCTTGTCTATTCAGAAGTCACCTGATAGCTTTCAAAAAAATTCTTCTGCTAAAGATCTCCCAGTCAATGTCTGTTGCTTGAGACTAAAAACAGTAACACCAATAGGTATTCATGGTGTAAACAGCAAGATGAAAAACATGAAATTCTATAACATTTCGGTATAATGATTTCTTGGAAAATATATTTTTAGTTTAAACACATTGTAACCTTTCTAACCTCTCATTATCTTCAGCAGAGTCCCTCCTCCATTAATAGGGAGCAGTGTATTAGTTTTCTATTGCTGCCCTAACAGATTGCCACAAACTTAGTGCCTTAAAACAACACAGATTATTATCTTATATCTCTGAAGGTCAGAAGTCCAGAATAGGTCTAAGTGGACTAAAATCAAAGTGTCAGCCCAGCCGCATTCCTTTCTGGAGGGGGGGATCCATGTCCTTGCCCTTTTCAAGAGCTAGAAGCTGCCCATATTCCTTGGTTCATTAACCTTCATCCATCCTCAAAACCAACTACTGGTCAAACTATTCTCACCTAACCTACCTTAACTTCCTCTTCTGCTCCCTTCTTCTACATTTAAGTACCTTTATGATTATATTTTCCCCATCCTGATAATTCAGGATAATCTCATTTTAAATTGACCAAAAATCTTAATTCTATCTGCCACTTTAACACCCTTTTACCATGGAAGGTAGCACATTCACTGGTTTCAGAGATTAGGATGTAGATATCTCTAGGGGGAAATTATTCCACCTACTGTAAAGAGCTTCCAATAAATGACTTGTGTATGTGTGTTAAAAACTGCATGAACAGCTAGAGAAATAATGAAGGATTTAAAGCAGATTAGAATATTAATCCACAACAAATCATTTTAACCTATTCCAAATAGTTTATTCATGGGAAAAATTTTGTGTTTATGCCATTTTTTAAAACTGATTTTTTTATTATGTTCAATTAGCCAACACATAGTACATCATTAGTTTTTGTTATAGTGTTCAACGATTCATTAGTTGCATATAACACCCCGTGCTCATTACAACGCATGCCCTCCTTAATACCCATCACCCGGCTACCCATCTGCTCACCCCCCTCTTTGAGGTTTGTAAAGAATTTCTGAAAGTAACTGAAAAGGCAACTTTCATAGCTGTTGTAACCAAAGTAACTGAAATAGGAGTTGTACAAAAGATGGGTTCTTAGGAATTGTGTTTCTAGATAATTCTCCTTTTATTTAATATCAATGATAGTAGAAACAGAAATCTAGAGGGATAAGAAAGCATTTGCTATAAATTGACAAACAATGAAAAGCTGTCAGGGTCAAAAACGTTGAAATCCATTGGAATAAATATGTATGAGGTTAATGAAGATCTAACTATCAAATCTGTTTCCATTACAAACAGAAAGATTATTATGAAATATAGAAGAAAACACAAAATTGAAACTATGAAATAGATTTTGGGCTATCAAATAGGAGACTGAATATATTTAGGAAACAATAAACTAGAGTAGTGGATCACTGAATCAAATATAACTTAGTAATGTCTTTTTTAATAATTCATCTTAAATATTTCTAAATAAAATTTCATGTTTTCCCTTCTGTCTTTAAAGTTTTGTCTGGGTTTTACAAGAAAAACTACTGTGCCTCTTTTGTTTGTTTTTCTTATATGAACTATATTTTAGAGTTATCAAATGTAATTGATACGGGAAAGTTATTCTTTATTTAAAAAATTTCAAGGGCGCTTGGGTGGTTCAGTTGGTTGTCTGACTCTTGGTTTTGGCTCAGGTAGGATCTCAGGGTCTTGGTATCCTGCCCCCAGGCTCAGTGCTCAGCAGGGAGTCTGATTGGGAATCTTTCTCTCTCCCTCTCCCTTTGCCCCTCCCCGTGTTCAAGCTCTCTCTCTCTCTCAAATAAATAAATAAATCTTTAAAAAATTCCACTTAATAAATGCAGAAAAAATAAGAGTAAAAAAAAAAAAAAAAGTTCATGTATGTATTTCATGGAATTGGCAATGGTAGATGACACCTGAACCCAGTGACTAATTTTAACATCCCTAAATCAAGGATGATCTTCTCTTTCATTTCTGTTTCAGAGCCAGGTTTTGATAATAGGCAAAAATATACCCGTATCAAAGAGAAGGAAAAGAAAGTATATTTGAGCAAAACTAACCTATCCAACGTAGACCTGAAACTAATAAAATTTTGTGTGTCAATTATACTTTAATTAAAAAAAAAACTAGGCCACCTAAATAATTTATGGTATCAACGTCTAGAGTATCTGAAAGCTTGTCAGATATTCCTCAGAATTTCCTAAGGAGCCCTCATCCTCCTTTTAAAATGCTTTCTTCAAGCAATGGCAATAAATTGAAAAGAGAATATTATAGTTACTTTGTTGATGTTTGTTTAATCAATATAATCATTGATTATTAATGTATTATGGCTCCATTATGATTCAAATGTACTCATGTTAGTGGTCTAGGAACCTAACATTTTAACACTTAACATTTTTAATATCTTAAAATAACAATTCTTAACATTATTTACTTGGGAAATTTTCTGTACATTGAAAACAACAACTATATTATTAACTATTGAAAAACAACTAATTTGTTACTTAGGAGTGATTATGGTTGTTATGGTTTTCTTTTTTTTAATCCATTTCTGTTTTAAACACTTTAATATTTATATTCAACACTTTTCAGACTATCATAATTTAGCATTATTTCACAACTGGACTGTTTCTTTATATTTGAAAATACAAAGTTCTACAGCAGCAAATGATATAAACAATATTATGTAAAGAAAAAAATCACAGTTCAAATGAAATTAATCTCTTGGAAATTACAATAAAATGGAAGTCATGGGATGAGATTATGTGAATTGCAGGTTCAATTTTTATGAACATGTATACAGGTTCTCACTGAAGGATTTCTTCCTCTCTCAGAGCTCTAGAGTCTGCACACCAGGTTAAATCAACTGACCTCCTCATCCTAGTTTCCTCTAGGCCATTTCATTTTCTACACTGCTCTATTTAACCCCTAATGTATTTTTCAGGAACTCTTTAACCTTCTCCAATAAATGCACAAGCCTTTAAGGATGTTTGGAGTTTGAGACTATTTGTTTTTAATCGAACAGAGTTTTCCTAAAAAACAAAACAAAATAAAATAAGTTTGTGGGGGCACTCTTACATTCAGTGGCCAGTTAAGGTTAATTTTACAATGTTTTATACCAACCAAATTGTTTTAAACTAAACTAATGAGATTTGTTGATAGAATTTAAAGCCATATTATCAACTAAGAAGAAGAAATCAGAACATTAGATTGGAGTAATAATAAGCAATAAGGGTGAAGAGGAACACAAATTTTAGTTGCAATTCTAAATAGAGGAGATAAGAAGCATGAAGATGAGAGCCTATACAGAATAGGTTGCTAAACGGGAGAAATAAATATTTAGTTTTTCTTTGAAGTACAAATATCACAACTACTACCACCATCAATCTTCCCTTCTACCGTATTGAAGAAAATATCCGGGACGCCTGGGTAGCTCAGTCGGTTAAGCATCTGCCTTCAGCTCTGGTCATGATCCCAGGGTCCTGGGATCGAGCCCTGTATCGGGCTCCCTGCTCAGCGGGGAGTTTGCTTCTCCCTCTGCCTCTGCCTCTCTCTCTCTCTGTCTCTCATGAATAAATAAATAAAAATAAAAAAAATCTTTAAAGAAAATATCCATACAGTTTTCAAAATTATGTTAAGGGACTTATCATAATCTATCTGATAATCTGAAGTCACTTTAAGAGACCAAATGTCTAGGTCTAAGCCTTATATTTTATTTATATTTCAGTATTCTATCAAGAAGGAGAATACAATACCATCTGCCAGTTGCTGCCGAATAGGCAAATGAATGGTAGAATTCATTCTAAAAAGTAAATTCAATGAAGAGAAATCTATACAGACAAGGAAATGATCACAATAAAATAATCATAACCTGTTTGACCTTATTATTATACAATCCACAAAAATATTGTGTCTTTAACAAAATTTAACTTTGATACACTGTGATCAACATGAGTGTGCTCCTCAATCAAAGGAGCTGTGTTTCATTGCTCAGTGTGCCTGAGGTACAGTAGGATCAAAATAAATGTGTGCCAAATGAGTTCACCTCACAACTATTGTCATAGTAGTGAAATGGAATAGCTTAAAATGATAGCATGAGCTTCGTTTTGTTTTGCTTTGTTTTGTTTTTGCTATAGTGCTTTGCAAGAAGATAAAATATTTTTTAAGAAACCAAGCATTAGATTTCCATTTCATGTAACTATACCTAAGATCCATGTGTTAGAACAAATTATATTTAGCTTAAATATAATCCTTGAAATATATATAATATATATTGTGATTGGACTATTTCTTTATATCATATATAGAAAAAAGTTACTTTTCAAATTAGATCAGTCTCTTGGAAATTACAGTAACGTATATGTGTATATGTAGTATATTTTAGAAAATTGATATTTTCCAAAAGATAAAATTTTTTCTCAATATTAAAATTCATGTTGATGAAATAATTCTACAATTATTGATTAAGTAGGAAATAGATGATGTGTTTGGTCCTGACTAAATAATTTAATGCATTGAAAGTATGTCAAACTGTGCCTACCTTATATAAATATACAATGATTTGTAGTTGCATGCTCCACTTTTCTGACTTCATCAAGTTTTGAGTTTAAACTCAACAGACTTAAATCTTCAAAGGGATTAAATTTAATGTAAGGTTTATTTCAAACAATAAACCATATGAAGTTTTAAAAATTACATGAAATGGAATGCAATTCTGATTGTGCAACCCTATATGTTGTTTAAAGTTGGGATAAATTATAGTCCCAAATAAAAAATGTGTTCTGTTAGTCAAGAGAATTTTCCAGAAAATTTCTAAAACATAAAGCATAGACCACTGTTCCAAACTGCTATTAATATAGCAGAGAGAGAAAATAGTATATGGAATTATCAGTATTATCCTTCATACCTAATATGAAATCACTTAAAATGTATGTGATGCTGTAATTTTTAAAATAAAAATTTCACATGCATTAGTTATATTCTTTAACACTCATGCCTTGATATATGACAGGTGCTGTGATATGACATAACTAATGTCATTACTAATTCAATTTTTTTATCATGCAATGATATAAATTGTGTTATAAAATATATTTAGAACTGTAGCTGAAACTTTTTTTTAGTATTAGAAATCCTTGTGGAGGAATGGTGACTGAGAAGGAGCATGGTAGTGATACAGTATGTCTTAGATGCTGGTAATATTCTATTTCCTGTCCTAGACAGTGGTTGCCTGGCTAAGTGACCTTTGTAAAAATTTTTTAAACTGCACACTTACAAATTCCTGTACATTTCTGTACTTACATTGACCTGGGAGTTTCCTAGGATCAGCCAGCCAGACTACACCTGAGTGAAGCCAGCAATCAACCCTCTGCATATTTAGAACTTCCAATCAGCTTTCAGCTTCACTATCTTTAACATGTATATATAGACAAGGAGCTCAAAATAATTAAGAAAAGTCTATAATATGAAAAAGAACAAAACAAAAGAAATAAATAACAGGATAACACTTTGAAACGAAGGCTATACAGAACAGCCTCCAAAATACATATTAATATACTCAGAAATATAAGAAATCTAATACAATCAGACAACAAAAACCAGGATCCTCTCTAATAAGATCACTCGGAGAACACAAGCAAGTAGTAATGAAAAACTTTGTAGGAAATTTGAAGATGAAGGTGAAGATATCTCCCTAAAAGGCAAGCAAAATACAAATATATGGAAAAATAGGAGAGAAAAGATCAGAAAATTGGTGGGAAATGGTCCATCAGTCTGGGAGTTCCATAAATAAATAACAAGAGTTCTATAAAGAAAGAACAAAGAAAGTAAAGTGGAGGAAATTAAGAAATAATGCAAAGCAATTTTACAGAATTTAAGAACCTGAGTTTTGATGAAAAGAATCCACTATGTGTAAGTACAATGGATGAAAACAGAAATATAACAAACTGGTTAGAAAAAGAACATCCCAAGTATTTTTAGGACCAAGGATATAGTGAGAGAGACAGAAAGCAAGGTTTTTCATATAAAATATCAAAATATCAAGTGATCCTGGAAGCTTGCAGGGCAGCAACATCTCAAAAATCAAGAAAAACTATTTTCCACCATGAATTTTATGTATCATCAAATTAACACTTAGTAGGGATAAAATAAAGATAATTTCAGATATTTAATGTCTCAAAGAATTTTACTCCATGCACTCTTTTCCAGAAAATTACTAGACTAGGTGTTCAAACAAATCTGGGAATCAAGCAAGAAAGCAGGAGCTATGGGGTCCAGGGAAAAGGACTTTATTTATTTTTTAAAGATTTATTTATTTATTTCAGAGGGGGGAAGAGGCAGAGGGAGAGGGAGAGAAAGAATCCCAAGTAGATTCCCCACTGAGTGCAGAGCCTGACGCGGTGCTAGATCCCACAACCCTGAGATCATGAGCCAAAATCAAGAGTCCCATGCTTAACCAACTGAGACACTCAGGCACCCCCAAGAAAAAGGACTTTAAACAAAAGAGATATGTGAGTGCAATTATTGAAATAATGGCAGTGGTGGGTCTCTGGAACACAGATGTGTAGCAGGGCTAGTGACAAACCAGGGCACTTTTATAAAGTTGAAAGGCTCTTGGGAGAGACTTACTGGTAACGGTGACATAGAAACACACACACACACACACACACACACACACAATTGAGAGCATCTGATGGTGAATTAGGGTTAAATGAATGGAAAACTAACAAATGAGACAAAAAGATCATTGTTTTCTCCAGGAAAAAAAAAAAAAATATCCCAGAGAAGGATAATATACTTTATGTCCACATGTCAATGGCTGTGAGAAGATATAAAGATAACAAATCTTACTTTTTCATAGTGGAGAATCAAATATCCATTGATTAGTCAATTATCTATTGATAAGAGCATTGTCTATGCTCTTTCTTTAAAAAAGTACAAAATAGGGGCGCCTGGGTGGCTCAGTCGGTTGGGCGACTGCCTTCGGCTCAGGTCATGATCCTGGAGTCCCTGGATCGAGTCCCGCATCGGGCTCCCTGCTCAGCGGGGGGTCTGCTTCTCCCTCTGACCCTCCCCCCTCTCATGTGCTCTCTCTCATTCTCTCTCTCTGAAATAAATAAATAAAATCTTTAAAAAAAAAAAAAAAAAAAAAAAAAAAAAAAAAAAAAAAAAAAAAAAATAAAAAAGTACAAAATAAGCAATATAAGTACATTAAGATATAGAGGCAAATACAGGAATAACTTAACAAAAAATAGAAATGATAACCTCTGAGGAGAGGCATAAGGGAACTTCTATTTTCTGGTTAAAAAGTTTGTAGATTTGGTGCACCTGGGTGGCACAGTCAGTTAAGCATCTGCCTTTGGCTCAGGTCATGATCCCAGGGTCCTGGGATCAAGCCCTGCATCGAGCCCTGCATGGAGCCCTGCATGTAGCCCTACATCAGGCTCTCTGCTCAGCGGGGAGCCTGCCTCTCCCTCTGCCTCCCGCTCCCTCTGCCTGCCGCCCTGCCTACTTGTGATCCCTCTCTATCTTTCTGTGTCAAATAAATAAATAAAATCTTTAAAAAAAAGTTTGTAGATGTTTTTACACTCTTAATCCATAAACATAAATAACTTTGATAGATTTTTAAAATAAAACACTTTAAACATACTAGGAACCATGGAATTTCTCATATCAGTTTCTTCATTTATCAGAAGAGGCAGATGATGCCCCAATAGCTCATTTTTGGGCAACAATATAACGGCTAGGCTAAGTTAATGAAAAAAGCCATTGGACTACAAGGCAGGTGGCTCTTTTCCTAAGGAAAGTGGTCTCTGTCTTAAAAAAACTAAGGAATATCTTTCCAGGTATATATGCGACTACTGAAATTTTCCATTCCATTATCAACATGAAATATTGAGTTATTCAATTTTATTACATATATATGTTTTGCTTAAACCTTAAAAATAACAGGATAACAACCACAAGGATAAACCCATCTCATGCAGAGAACTATACCTTATAGAATTCATGAGGATGAACAGTGTATGGCTCAAGTTGGCTCTTTAATACAAGATTCTGAAAATTTTCTAATTTCTAGTTAGTTATGCCAAGTGAGTAAGGAGCCAGTTGGGGAAAGATGCACATATGTACATGCACACAGAACTTCATTATATTCTTTAGAGTTTTATTCTCATCTTTCATCTGAGCTTGATGTTTCCAAGGTAGTAAAACATAATCTCTGCTTTCCTGGATAAGTAAATCCTTCAGGGTATACTGCTAAGTCTTATTCTTGCAGTGTCACTTTTACATGGCTATCTCAACTGAGGACTGGCAAAACAAAGACCCGTGGGTATGTCTGGATTCACTGAAGATAAACACTAGAATTAAATATTGTTTCATTTGTAACATGCTTACCTTGAATAACCTAACTCCCAGTGTAATGAATGGAACAGATGCAATCATAATGTAACATTTTCAAGGCAGCTTTCTGGGCTAGCCCCAGGGATGTAGAGTTTTGTTTAAATTTAGCTAATATCAGCAATGAGAGGTTCCATTTTAGAAAAAAAAAAAAAAAAAAACCTTTGAAACTAGTTTCTCATACCTTCCTTGACATTAAAAAAAAAAAATCAAAATCCTTTGTTTTGAAAAAGGACAAATTATCAATGACGTACCCAGGAAAGACGGGGGTGGGGAGACAAAACTAAGAATACAGCTTTATTAAAAGAATCTATAATAAGTCATCTAAGCCATCTAAGCAATTATTCAACCTACAGGTCTTTTTTATTGTTCCTAGGAGCAAGTTACAAATGACCACCAGTAAGACATTTAAATGAAATGGATATGAGGAGAAATGTGGCTTTATTTAGAAAAAAAACTGGTAAGGAGGAAAACTTGTGAATATCTAAAGCACTAATAATTTGGAAAAAGATAATTGTTTTCTTCACATTTATTCATTTTTTGTTAATGGTTTTGTATTTATAAAAATCCACTATGCCATTCAGAAATGATAGCCACTTTTCTTTCCCAGCATTTATTAATCTCCTAAATAATGTTTATTTTAAATCAAGGAATTAATTGCATTTTGTGTGCTGCCTATAGTGGAGAGGTCCACCTTACAGAAAATCATCTCACTGGTAAGTAAAGAGGCTGCTGTAATTGTGTCCTTGGGACACAATTTGGCTATAACCCTGTTAGCTGGAGGAATGTTTGCATTTCCAACTAAGGACAATACTCTATTTCTTTCCTACAAATCATGACACTCAAATGTCATATCCTGCCAGTGAGTGAAGAGTTTGTCGCCATTACATATATGTATATACATACATATACATATTACATACATATATTTGTGAAGCTAGTAACAAGTGATAGTACCTTTTCTTGAGAGTCACAAATATTAATACATTCACCAATTATGGCTCATAACAAAGAGAAAATTACACTCTTGCACCTTGAGACCAGACTTCTTTATTGTTGTATGGTCTATTCAGGATGGGCTAAAATAGGTTTTCCTCTAATGGATTCTATAGGCCAATTCTTCAACAACTTAAAGCCTTCTGAGCACTACATCCCTTCTTAAATAAAAGCTCTATTCTCGGTAGGAACCCAGGCCAGTAAATATGTGGAAATCATTCAGAAAATAGATTATGATTTTTTAATAGATTTTTAAGCAGATCATTTCAATGCTCATGATGTCTGAGCTATCATTGTTTGGAAATTCAATATGTATTCCACTTTTTAGAGTTTCTTATTCATTCATTCATTCAGAGAGAGCATGTGTGTGAGTGGGGGGGAGGTCTGTGGAGGGGTAGAGGGAGAGGGAGAGAGAGAAGAGCTCAATCTCACAACCCTGAGATCATGACCTGAGCCAAAATCAAGAGTCAGATGCTTAACCAATTGGGCCACCCAGGTGTTCCTCCTTTTTTTAAGAGTTTTAATTGGCACTGGCATATAAAGTTAAAGATGAAGATTGTTCCTGTTTATATTATTCTACTTATAACATCTAACTTTCTTATATTTGCTAGTCAAAGCAAAATACAAAATGCATGTTACCTTGAGATGGGCATATTACTCATGTGCTAAACTTGTCTTATCTGAGATATGTTTTGAGGTAGAATTTGTTATAGTTGAATCTCTTTTGGTTTTAAGTAAAGAAACCTGCTTGACCATCTTTTAAAAAATAAATATAAGGTAAATAATCCACAGGAAAATATTACCGATCTTCATTTTAGACAGAAGGTAGACTCAGTCATTGGATAAAGCAGTCAGAGATCTTCACACATTTCATGCCCTTCTCTCTATATTAGCTTCACTTCCTTTTCTTTCTGTTGACACTTTCTGAGTAAAGAGCCCCAAGGCAGAATATGGATAGCTCAAATTTTCATAGTTTATATGCCAAAGTTATAAAGTTCCAAACACACAAAGGAAAAACAAAGTGAAAAATAAAACCAAATATAAGTCCATGAATTGCCTCACATTTTCAGGATATAAATTCTGATTGGCTTAAATTATGTCAAATCCCTACCATTGCCAAGTCATCTATAGCCATAGGAAAAGGTTATATGATGAAATGTGAGTCTTAGGGGTTCAGTCCTATGAGTAAGACTCATTTTCCAGGGGGAAAAAGATACATTATAAGCTAGGCAAACATTCTAACAGATTTGTAGCATTGTATTGTTTTCCATGATTTTGATATTTCACAACCATAAATTATAGTATATATTACAGTTGATCAAATAAAGTATATAAATAAAGTACAAAATTAGTGGTTCTACATAGCAAAGTATTGTTTATAAAAATCTGCAAGTTGCCAAGAGGTTTGCTTTAATTAGGAGAACGTTTAGAGATCAGATACAATGTCTACTTTCATTTGGTGAATTCTTCTGGAGGCAGACAGAAGGTCAGGCCACATTTAAGCTTTAGGAATATCAGAAATAAATAGGGATCGAGTATGCATTCAGGAAGAGGTGAAAGGTATATGATCCTTCCCAACCCAAATTTACTCACAGCCATATTTGGTAAAATATACCAAGGATGCACACTGAAGCAACATAGATATTACATATAGAGTTTGAAATACAAATGACAGTTCTGACCTTCCTGGTAAAACCATTTGGATATGTATAACTGAAAAAACTGCATGTACTTTTTTTTTTTTAAGATTTTATTTATTTAATTGACAGAGAGACACAGCAAGAGAGGGAACACAAGCAGGGGGAGTGGGAGAGGGAGAAGCAGGCTTCCTGTGGAGCAGGGAGCCCAATGCGGGGCTCGATCCCAGGAACCTGAGCCGGGGGTAGATGCTTAACCGACTGAGCCACCCAGGCATGCCATAAAAATTGCATGTACTTTTATGTGCCAAAGGCTGATATGTGTCTGGATAAACTATACTTACAAGCTTTATAAAATTTATTTTTTTAGATTGTGTGATTCTATTCATTTTGTTTGGCTCCTTTTGATATATAAAAACATAGTCTTAATTAACAGCATTATTCCATTTGGGGATAGACTACAGTAGAACTTAATTTGAGACAGATACTAACAAGATGTTTACCAGTTTAGTTTCCTTAGTCTAGACACACAGAAGGATGATCTTTCTCAGTCTTCCTTATAATTATGCTGGGGTCGTAAACTGGATTCTAGCCAAATGTAAGGCTAGAAATGATGTGTGTGAATCCAAATCTTGTCATAAAACAATTCACAGACTCCCCCAAATCTCTGTCTTTGAACATTGGCTGGAAGAACGCAAAAGGTCTAGAAGACAACTCTTTGGGGTCCTCAGGAGAGGGTGGAGCAGCATGATTTAAGAAGTCTCTTTCCTTCAGTTGCCACTGAGGAGAGCGCTCGGTGTAGTTATCTACTGTCAACCAGTTGTGACTTGAGTAAGAAATAAAGACTGATTGCATTACATCTCTAAGATTGTAATTTTTTAAGCTTTTTTTTGTAATCTCTACACCCAACATGGGGCTTGAACTCACAACCCCAAGATTAAGATTTTGAACGGTTTATATACCAGCTATCACTCATGGTCCTAGTAATGTAATTGTAATTCATATATATACTATAAGAGAGCAACCATATCTTATAATTCTCCAATATTTTAAGGTCAGTGCTCACTCTACTGCTTGTAGTTTCAAGTTTGTTAATGAGTCACTTCTTGAAAGAAAACAAGACAAAACAAATTGTTCCTTCAAGTTGTAACGCATCCTTTTAAAACAATTTTAGACTGACATGCTTCCACCACTGTAGAAATAAACATTACACGAAGGGAAAGAAGTGTATTGTCAGGAGAATAGAACTTTTAGAAGATACACGTTCATTTCTAGTTCTACCATCTACTAGCTGTAGGGCCTAAGGCAAGCGATTTTAAGTATCTGGGTTTCAATTTCCTCATATGTAATATGAAAGAGTTAGAGCATACCCCCAAGGTCCCATCCAATTCCAAGATTTAATGATTTAGGAATAGCCATGACTTGGAAAGGATAGGGAGTTGTAGAAATAATGGAAAGAAGAAGGATATAAAGGTTATAGGTTGAAGAAAATAAATGTTGAAATGGAGGCATGGCAGGGATTACAGAGAGAAAACAAAACTGCAGGATGACATTATTTACTATAGTTGTAGAAATTCTATGTACAGAAATTGTGATGTACAGAGTCATTTTTAAGAGTTAATCTGTGAAACCAAACAAAACTGATTTGAAAGCCTGGGTCTGCAATGTATACTTGGAAATGTATCTAGATCTCTTTGCACTTGAGTTACCTCATAAATTAAGATAATGTTTTCTTTCTTTTTTTTTTAAGATAACGTTTTCTTAAGTGAAAATTAATGTGAGAATTAATTGAATGAGTATATGTAAAGAACATAAAATGACATAAAATGCCTGAGATGTATTCCAAAAATAGGATGCATTTATTTAACTATTTGCTATTTCAATCCTTTAATTTCCAAGTCCAATTAAGTTTTCACATTTCTGTATGAGTTATCAATTTCCCTTTAATTTGCTGTGTAATATTGTCAAATGACTTTCTGTCTCTGTGTCTCAATTTTCTAATCTATGAAAAAGACAAATTAAAATATCTTGAATTATTTTCAAACTCTAACATTATATATCAATTTCTTCTGCATTGGTAAAAACATCTAGTATTGGCAAAATATGGAAATTAGAGAAACACTCAAAAATTACTTCTATATTTTCCCTTTATAGATGTTGCAAGCACCTGAGGGAAAAAAAAGCATATATAATAATCTTTGAAATAGTCAAAACTTGTCTTAATTTTCCAAAATTTTCTGAATTACGTAAAAGACTTGAGTTAAAGAATGAAATAATTGAGCTTGAATAGTAATGACACCAAAAATATACTGTGAGTATTAAATACTGATTGAAATTTCATAAATTTCTTACTTTTATACAATTAAAAAAGTAGCACTAAGGATAAAACTGAGTTTTAAGATAAAACTACACATTCAAAAAACCCTAACTAAAGCCTGTAATTTTAAAATTATAAAACTGCACTAAGTGTATAAACCTACACTAAGTTTTAGGATAAAACTACACATTCAAAAAACCCCAAGTAAAGCCTATAATTTTAAAATTTAATTCACTTACGTATTAACTATTTTGATTGTTGATTTTCATGCACATAAAACAAAATCAATGGAATTACTTCCAAGTGATAGTTACTTTAACACAAGTAATAAAAAGTGATGCTTTTTTTTCCCCCTAATGCTCACACTTTAAGTCATTTTAATTAAATTATCATTTTGCCTAAGTTTATTATCGATGGGTAAATACTGTTAAAAGGGAGCTTGAGTAATTGCTATACAAACTTCTTTCTGTCTAAATACTTAGAATCAAAAGCTTAAGCCTAAATCAATGTTTTAAGTATGTTTCTTGAGGATTACAGGAGTCATTTGGGATTTGACTTCAGATTTCCTGAATCTTTTTTTTTTTAATTTTTTTTTAAGATTTTATTTATTTGCGAGAGAGAGAATGAGAGACAGAGAGCATGAGAGGGAGGAGGGTCCGAGGGAGAAGCAGACTCCCTGCTGAGCAGGGAGCCTGATGTGGGACTCGATCCCGGGACTTCGGGATCATGATCTGAGCCGAAGGCAGTCGCTTAACCAACTGAGCCACCCAGGTGCCCCCAGATTTCCTGAATCTTAAAATGCCACTATACATGAAAAACGTTAATGATTGTACATATGATAAACACGATGAAATGCTGATAGGCAGCAGAATTCTGAAAAACTGCAACATATGTAGGGGAAGAAATTTGGGGAATTACTGTAAAGTCTTTGGGATTAATAACATCAAAATTTCATGTTAATTTAGCAAAAAGGGACAAAATAATGTGAAATTTAGCTCAATGTTTAGTCTCAAAAACTATGTTGGAAATCTTCCAGTCCTCCACCTGTCTTTTAAATGTAACTAATGAGATTTTAAAAATTCTGTTCTATATTTTATCTCCTATTTATAATTGAAATATATCAAGCATGTGTGAAAAATATAAGGATTAAAATGTCAAAGTTCACATAAATCAACTTAAATATGCTTAGCCAAAGTAGGCTATTAATTTGTTTCCTTGTATAATTGTGGGGGCTCGGATTTCTGGCAAAATGTTCAGGTTGTGAAACGTGATTATTTTGCATCCCAGAACTCAAGCACTATCTATAGGGCCAAATCAATGAACAAAGACTAAAGGAGGCAAGTTTTAACCACAAAATTGGTATGGAAATTAAAGTGAAGTATGAGCCAAGGAGCACAAATCTGTCTGCACCGTCTAAGAAATGAAAAACACAATTAATCTACTATTCTTGTACATTTGTATTAAAACTATAGGTGTGAGAAGACCCTGTTTATTTAGATTTGTTTCAGAGAATTATCAGCCTAAAGCTGTACAAAGATGTGAAGTGACAGTAATTTTCAGTAATAGGAAAAATATTCTCTAAAAATCTTCAATTATCTAAACAAATGGAAGAAAGATGAATATTTATCATGATGAACAATTTCGATGACAACCTCATTCCTTTAATTTGCTCTTAAGTTTATCTAATGATTTTGTATTTTTACCAGAGAAAAGAGATGTTACATATCTCCTTGTTATCTCTCCTACTTACTACTGTCTTTTCCTACTTTCATAATTCTATCAGAACAAGATATCCTAAAAAATTTCTGACATTTTAGAAACAAGTACATTGTAGTGCCCTCACTAATTAAAGTGGGAATGTATTCTAAAGCATCCTTTGATTCATATATCAACATATAGGGTACCGAGTCTTAGGAAGAAGTAGTCTCTTTTAACACTTGTCAGTTTTCTACTATTTTCAATATTTACCCTTCCTAATATATTTTGGAAAAAAAAGATTTTTTTTTTTCTCCTGTCCACAACTGAGCCATCCACCCCACAACGTGCTCCTAGCACAATTCCTAACACCATAGTGGATTATAACTCTCCACTCTGCCGTAATTTCCTAGTGGATGGCCTCATCTGGCAGGATGTGTATCTTTTGGTGTTTTTATAGGTATGAATATCCCTTTAGTGCCTCACTATTCTATTTCCCAGGACTCTCTGTGTTATCAGACTGGATTGAAAAGTTGGAGTAACCCAGAGAAATCACAGTGTAGGAGGCATGGAAACTCTTCTCACGTAACAGCCCCAGCAGTGCAAAGGAAAATTATCCTTGCTAATGCACTGTAGTTCCTAACTTCTCTGTCCTCAGACCTGGCCATTTCTTAGAGCAAATCACCTGTAAACTGCCACGTTGAAAACGTGTACTGTCAGAGGGCAATCCACCTTCCACCCAGAGAGATTGTCCAGGCTTTAGAGTATATTAACCTCCCTTCCTCACATGTATTCCCACACAATCACAGGAACGCTGCCATTTTCTGCAGTATATTTCTCAGCGTCTGAGTCATTCAGGCTAAAATTTCAAAGGTTGAAGAGTTGAGAAAGATGATGTATTGACAGAATAATCAGGGATCTGCTTTGGATTGGGCATTACAAATCCATCAAAATTATAGAATGGGTTTCGTCTCAACAAGTTCGATTTCCTTTGACTCTCCTGGCCATGGTGGAGTGGAGCAGATATGTGTCACTTTTTTTCTGTAGTTGAACCTTTAATCATAACATGTAGGCATTCACTCATAAAACAAATATTTATTATATGCCCACTTGTGTCCCTATTTGCATGTGTTCTTTATATTTTAGGGTCTAAAAATTTTTGATCTAGCAAGACCCGTACCCTTATGAAGTTTGCATTCTTCAGGGACAAGTGAGAAAACACTTGTGTGTGACAGAAGATAACATGGACTAAGTAAAAAATCAAACAGAGTATTGAGAATGGGCTGCATTTCTAAATAGGAGTCTGGGAAACCTCACAGAGAATGAGACACTGGGAACAGAGGTGAGAGTGGGGGTGTAAATGATTTAGATATGAGCCAATAAATGAACAAACACTAAGGCCGCAGAATTCTCATTATGCTTGAGACAAACGAAGGAGACCTGTGTGGCTAGAATAGACTGCTGGGCGGTGGAGGTATTTGTAGAGCATGATACATGCTTTGGCTTTTGTTGCGTATAAGAAGGGAAAGCACTAGAGGATTTTCAGCAGAGCAGTAATGTGATCTGACCTCAGGTTTAACAGAATCATGCTGACTACAGCGTTCAGAAGAGATTGAAGAGGAGCAATGATGGAAAAAAAGGAGAGCAGTTAGGAGTCTACTATAATAATCGGGGCCTCTGCAGTAACCAGGAGCTACTACAAGAACACAATGATGAGGAGCTACTGCAATAATTTGGGCCTGCTGCAATAATCATGGGCTACTCCAACAACTGGGCATCTACTTCAATAATGAGGGACCACTGCAATAACAAGGAGGCCAGTGCAGTAATCCAGCCTTAGATGATAGTGCCTGGACTGTTGTTACAATAAAGAAGTTGAGCAATGAATACACTCAGCATTTATTTCGAAAATAGGTCCTACGGGATTTCTGGACAGATGCCACATGTGGTGTGAGACAAAGAGAAGGATAAAGAAAAGAATAATGCCAACACATACGTTTGTTTCGTACTTGCTTTTGCTAAGAAATTAGAAGACAGAGCTGCTGCTGACTGAGATGGGAAAGACGATGGGGGAAGCAGGTTAGGAGAACTTGGATTGGAATTTCAATACTGGACATGGAATATGCTTCAAGAGCTTTTTTTCCAAAGTGTGTTCTGAAGGTTACTAGGTACATGAGATTCTTCAGAAAAAGTCACGTTTTTTTTTTTTTAAAGATTTTATTTATTTATTTGAGAGAGAGAGAATGAGAGAGAACACATGAGAGTGGGGAGGGCCAGAGGGAGAAGCAGACTCCCTGCCGAGCAGGGAGCCCGATGCGGGACTCGATCCAGGGACTCCAGGATCATGACTTGAGCCGAAGGCAGTCACCCAACCAACTGAGCCACCCAGGCGCCCAAAAGTCATGTTTTTATTTTTAGAAATATATTTCTCTTCATCTCTTAAAATATATAAAGGTTTTTTAAGTCCTACTGCCAATAAACACATCATCTTTACTTCACCTTTCTCAAATGCCCTGGAAGATAAATGTGACCATGGGATTTTGTTTGTTTTGAGATTCCCTAATTACTGTAAATATCCAAACAAATACAATTCTGTGGAACAAAAAATGTGGTAGACTTATACAATGGAATATTATTCCAGAATCTTTACTGAATAAAGACCAGGAAATGTACTAGTTTCTTACAAATCTCTTTTCCCCTACTCCTTAAAAACCATGCAAAAAGATAATGAATATTTCAAAATTTCAGATGATGGTAGTTTGCTTGCATAAAGAAATTATCAGTATGTATTTCCCTCCAACCCCCAACCCCAGGAAGAGATTACACATTTTTAGATTATGCATCCTGCTCACTGCAAGGAACTAAAAACTTCATAAATGAAATTTCTCCTTAAAATGACCAAAATAGTTTTATTTTAATGTATAAAATGCCCTATTTTACCAGCATTTGTTGACTATTAAGGTGATGCTGAGAAGAAAAAAGAACATTCAGAAATGAGTACTCAAGTAAGAATTTCTCTAACTCTTGTTGGAATTTAGAGACAAACATACAGTAAATACTTATGTAACCTTTGAGGAGAAGCAATTTTGAAAATTGAGAGTTAGTTTTGTTAATATTCATACTTACCATTCAATAGTCTTTACATTGTAACTAAATTATATTAGGCCTTGCTGAGAAAAATACCACACACATTCACAATTTTGTAATAATAATATCTGATAGATATTACAGTAGGATATATGCATCATCTGCATTTTTAAATATAATGCAAATAAACTCAAATGAAGAAAACATAATAGCTTTAAATATAATGCAAATAAAAGGAAGAAAACATTAATACTTCATTTTTCTCTGGAAAAAATCACATAATTATTTAAACCGAAATCTTCAATTTCAAAATTTTAATTTCTTCATTTCATTTCATTTCATATAATTTCATTTCATTTCATTTATTTCATGTTGTTTTATCCCAACAAGTTTAAGGTCAATGAACTATGCATTAGAGAGGAGTTGTTTGCCTCCAAGGGTTGATTAAGTAGCACATAAATATTTTGTAAGTATCTTCAGAAATACAATACAAAATGTGAGGAGCACTGTGCTTTCAACCATTTCTATCACTTTTTTTTTTAAGATTTTATTTATTTATTCATGAGAGACACAGAGAGAGAGAGGCAGAGGGAGAAGCAGGCTCCCAAGGAGCAGGGAGCCCGATGCGGGACTCGATCCCAGGACCCTGGGATCATGACCTGAGCCGAAGGCAGACGCTTAACCATCTGAGCCACCCAGGCACCCTGCTTCTAAGATAAAATCCAAATTCTATAGCCTAATACAAAAGACTCATTCAATCTACCACCTGAAAATTATGTAACCTATAACATGCATAACAGATGATAGAATTAAAACACAACCTTAGTTGTATCTTTTGATGTCCCTTTAACAATTATTCAGGGAACAACTGTACCTTATATCTGGATGAAGATACTCTCAGATTCTATGACTGTTAACTTTTCATTAAAGACATAATTCTGGTTTTATTAAATGAAAACTATTGTTTGGTTTCATAAAATGCATTATACAAAGTGTTAGCAAAATTCCAACTTTTTTCTTAACAACAAATATTCTCTCCTTTACTATTTTTTCTTAAAAAAATTTTTTATTCAATTTATTTAAACTTAAAAAAAAATTGTTCACCTATTTCTCCATAGCCCCATCAAGCCCCCATCTCTGGCACTCATCAAAATCTGTTCCCTATATCTATGACCTTAGTTTTTGTTTTATGTTTTGTGTGTGTGTGTGTGTTTAACTTTCCGTATATAAGAAAGATCATGTGGTATTTGTCTTTCTCTGTATGATTTATTTCATTTAGCATAATGCCCTCAAAATGTATACATAGTGTCACAAATAGCAAGATTCCATCCTTTTTATGGCTGAATAATATTCCACATATAAAATATAAATAAATATTCCATATATATTCCATATTTATATCAATTATCTCATATATATATCACAATTTTTTTTATCCATTTAGCCACTGATGAACACTTAGGTTGTTTCCACATCTTAGCTCTTATAACTAATGCTGCAACAAATATATATGTATCTGATATCTTTTCAAGTTAATGTTTCTATTTTCTTTGGATTAATACCCAGAAGTGAAATTGCCACATCATATCATATAATATCATACCATTTTAATTTTTTGAGAAATTTGATATTGTCTTCCATAGTGGCTGTACCAATTTACATTCCCACTGACAGTGCACAAATATTTGAGTTCTCTTTCCTTTTTTTTCTTGGTGAGTCTAGCTAAAGGTTTGTCAATTAACTAGGTTAAAGCTGAAGCCTGCAGATAGAAAGGGGCATGTTTGGGGCTTCTCTCTCTCTCTGTTCCTATCCCTTTCCTCTCTCATCCCTGAGCCAGGTTACTAAGGCTTTAGAACTCCAGGACTAGCTCATGGGGAAAGAGAAGGGGAAAGAGGCAGTAACCATTTGATATGAACTGGTTTTTTACTTCATTTGCCTTGCAGACAATCAAGCTATTCCCTTTTCTCCGGTGAGGTCCTTTCATAAAACTAAGAAGCTTCCCTGATAACTTCACTCTCCTCCAGTTCTCCTTACCACCAAGATTCCAAAGGATGCATTTCTATTCCTGCAGATATCTTGCACCTTCATCATTAGCCCCCAAGTGTACAAGTCTAGCTTCTTTTTGGACCTCTTCCCATTTCAATTGGACAAAACACAAAATAAACTCATGCTGTCTTTCTTTCATTTTTCTTCCTGAATCTCATCTTAACTACAAAAATATATACATATCCTTTGCTCTAACACAATCTGGGAATGAACATAGATCTGAATACACTCATTTTTACCCCTTCACCGAACAGTTCAGTCAGCCAGACTGCCTTTTCTAGATTTCCTGGAGTAGAGTCATTTTCCTGACAACTAAGATACTCTGATATAAGGGAACAATTTAAACATTCAATGTAGCCCCCACTAAGTTCTCCAACAATGTTTGAAGTGATGTATGGAAACATAATGGGATGTTTATAATGAATGACTATTTTTTATTCCTCAAATACCTAAGGAGAAATTAATCAAAGAATATTCTTGCCCCTTGCCCAAACCCTGTCCTTGTACTGGGAAAAATCTCATCTACAAAATATACTAATTCACAATGATTTTTTTTTTTTAGTTCCTGAAGATATATGATACCTGGATACATGAATTAATAAAGTGATAGATCTTTTTAATGCATGAAAATTGCAATATCAACCAGATTGCTAGACTTTTAGGCCAAGGGCTTCTAACTATAGCACCTTAATATCCCTAATTTCCTACACGGAAGAATTAAAGTGTTACTGAAAATGACAGATGCTTAGAAGTTCATATTGATATATTTAGATTAGTAGATTGATGAATTTGTAAATAATTAGTAAATAGTTCTTGACTGCATTGCACAATCTATGCACGTTAGGTAAAGCAGTTTATTCAGTGTCTGTGGTGAGTTTAGACACCATCTTTTTTTTTTTTTTTTTTTTTTAAAGATTTATTTATTTATTTGAGAGAGCGAGAATGAGAGAGAGAGAGTACATGAGAGGGGGTAGGGCTAGAGGGAGAAGCAGGCTCCCTGCCGAGCAGGGAGCCCGATGCGGGACTCGATCCAGGGACTCCAGGATCATGACCTGAGCCGAAGGCAGTCGCGCAACCAACTGAGCCACCCAGGCGCCCCTAGACACCATCTTTTTGAATGATGGAACATGCATTAGATTTCTTTATATCCTCCAAAAATCTGTGAGTTTATAACTTTTCTGCATTTTTGCTACTATCTTTTTTAAATAAAAAGTCAGGATTTAGCCAAATTTTAAGATATCCTGGAAAGATACATTTTGTTGAAAAGTTCTTAGTAAACATGTAATAATTTTTATTGTCCATCAAATTTTGTGATGGAGAAAATGGTGGTATTTGAAAATTAATGTTGAAGTTCCCCAGTAGGCCACTGAGGAAGAGCAGATATTAGAGAGGTTTGAAAGACAGAATAAACCGATATGGACATTTACTGAGGATACAAATCCATTTTGAGGTGAACTCTGGTTTATAGTTATACACATATAATTCTGAAACAGTCCCAAAGAACCCTATATCATTCTATTTTATTCTAAAAAAAACTCACCAACCTACTGCACTGCATTCAGAGTGGTTTTTTTTAATAGAAGTGATTTAATTTCCTCTCTTATATTAAATGTTGATCCATTCAAAATATTCTTAAAAAAGAAAGAGAGAGAGTTACCGGGTCTTAGTTGCTTGGGTTTTCTATGACTTGCTCCTCCATAAATAGCAGGCTTTATAAAAATCACCCAGGTGTTTACTTCAAAAAATCCTTTCAAAAGTGGAAGATGTTAAACTGACAAGATATATTTTTCAATGTGTAAATTCACTTACTACATATAATTCATGAATACCAATACCAATAACTGCTTTTGACAGTTATCACTGAAATTAAGGTCAGCCATGTTCAAAGACCATTGCGGACTCCGGTACAATCAAAGAAGATGATTCTTTCACAAGCACATCTTAAGAAATAACTTAAATGCAAACTTACTTGTAATACATTACATATGTGGGCTAATTCGAATGCATGAAGCATCTTTTGAACTTTCTAATATCATTGCTATGTTTGGTAAATTAGTTAATGAGTTGTCTTTTATGTTTCTTGCTGTGCCAACCGATACAAAGATAGCAATCTAGAAAAAACAATTCTTTATTAAATATGAAGTCAGATACTTGCTTAATGAAGCTTTATCTTTTATTTGATGACTCATACTAAATATGTGATATGTCCAATCTGGTTCATTTGATAGATGTACAGAGTTAAATTTAACTTTGTTCTTACATTAGCAGTAAGACTTTGCTGGCTAGACAGTTAATGCTTTATTTATTTATTTATTTATTTATTTATTTATTTATTTATTTATTTTAAAGATTTTATTTATTTATTTGACAGAGAAAGACACAGCGAGAGAGGGAACACAAACGGGGAGTGGGAGAGGGAGAAGCAGACTCCCCGCTAAGCAGGGAGCCCGATGCGGGACTCGATCCAGGGACTCCAGGATCATGACCTGAGCCGAAGGTAGTCGCTTAACCAACTGAGCCACCCAGGCGCCCCAGTTCTGCTTTTTTAATTATTTAGTTACTCAGTAGCAAGGCTGCCTCCACAAAGCCAACTGTTCATGTGTATTAACAAATGAAACACCATAATCTTAACAAGATTATCATAATAAAGAGTCATCAGAGAAATTAGAATTATCTTCTTTAATTACGAGATTATAACCCCATTAACTCCTTTGCATGAGAAGTGGGAATTAGGGAATAAGGAAGGAGAATCCATAGTTGGCAATTAAAACTCCAGAGCAAATTAAAGGGAGGGTGGAGAAAAACATCCTACATGGATTTAGATATTTCAGGTAATTTATTTAGTAGCTTATGTTTGTTGTAGATTGCAAATTCTAAACTATAACCACAGGAAGTGTACTATTTTGGTTTTGAATTTTGTTTTTTCAGATTGCCTAAACAAGCAGCACCGAAAGCTACAACTTAAAAGAAGGCCCTTATTTAAATATGCCTAGAGCTGTGAATTAATTATGGCTTAAATAAGTTATTAGAACAATATTGTCACTGATGCATTATTTATGGATAGTTGTTGAAAAGTTTGTAATCACAAAAGTACTGAAGTGACATTTCCAAAGACATTAACATGAAAATGAGGAGAATTTGAAGAGAAAAAATTATTCAGTGTGCAACCTCTTACTAAGATAGTCTTCAATAATGTATACAGCAACTACATTTTTTTACTTCTAATATACACATCTAATATTCATAGGCCTGCTCTAAAGCTTTTTCAAATTAAGTTTGCAAGTTTAAATGAAAAAATAGACACCCAGTGACAGTAAAATTTATATGATAACAAAATTATATCTAGGCATTGTTACCACATGCACAATAAATACACTAAGAACAAAATATCCTTCAAAGTTGTTATAGACCATGCAAGTTGTAAAAATAAAAACTTATCCACTTTCTGTGATATTAATATTTTATATTTTAGATACTCCAATATATTATATTAAATTGTAGGTGATCTGTACCTTTTGAAGATTAAATAAAACAGAAAACAAGTGAATGCACTGTATTCAGTGAAGCACGTTATTAAATTTCAGTATAGCAGCAATTTTCGTTGTTTATATTGTAAAAAAGGATAACATTATGCTATTGTGTAAAAAGATCTTACTGAAATTAGCTTCTGACAAAAGATTGTACAGAAATAACTCTGGAAACAATTCAGAAAAAAAGCAGTAGCTACAGCTATAGTTATTGAAAGATACGGCATACCAGAAGTAGGATGAGTTCACAAGACATTTATTATGTATTCAATTTCAAATCTTAAATGGTCAAGCTAGAAGCTTTTCATGATGCATTATGTATACTGTGTATATTAAGAAATAAAATCCAATCAGAGTTCTGCAGGGTCATGCATAACTCAAGCAGCTATGAAGAAAAACTGTAGTTTTTGTTAACATACATGGTAGTATTGTTTACTTTGAAATTTCATGTGCTTTCCCCTAGTATCAGGGAATGGGCATACTAAAATCAAGAAATCATCAGTGTTTTATTTCTATTTCATAATTTCATAATTTTGCACTTCATTAGTTGATTACAGAAAGATCCAGAAAGGCCAAGGTATGATTTTAAGTTATTTGATTCCATAGTTTTTGGAAATATCCCTAGGGAACTGGGAAGATTTCTTTCTTTCTCGATTTACTTTTAGGTATGTTTCTTAGGTTGTTCTTATCATGTGATAGTTTTGTTTCAAAACAAAACAAAATTTTGTTTCAAATTGGCTAAGGGAAATTCAACTATATTCAGTCACCCTTTGTGCCTACTCAATATTCAGAAGCAAAGTGAATTACTCCATTGCCATATCGGGTAGCTCTTGATTCAAATAAGTCAGTATGTCATTGAATTCTTGTAACCAATCATTGGTTTAGTGATTAGTTTTGGTCAAGCAGGTATGAAGTCAGCTGTGGTGGCACACACCTCGGAAACATTTCCTTACTGTTAAGGTGAAGGAGGTGTTGGTACTGGAAGATACGATTTGAAGCAAAGTGAGTGCACTAAGGTGAGAGCAAAAGAATGGAAACACCTTGTGTCCTTGAGGGCATCATTCTTGCCACTGATCCTTACCTGAAACTTCTTGTAATATAAGCAATCTATTTATTATTTTTTAAAAGATTTTATTTATTTATTATTTTAGAGAGAGAGAGAGAGCGCATGCAAGCAGGGGGAGGGATGGAGGGAGAGGGAGAGTGAGAATCCCAAGCAGACTCTGCACTGAATGCACCTTCATGTGACACAGGGCTTGATTTCATGACCCTGAGATCATGACCTGAGCCGAAATCAGGAGTCAGATGCTTAACCAACTGAGCTACCCACATGCCCCACAATCCATTTATTATTTAAGAAAATTTCAGTCAGACCATTAATATGGGTCTATGACCTTCTAAACATTACAAATATTATTCAAATAATGCACTCTAATGGTAACTGCCATCTATCAGAAGCTAGATAGCTATCTAGTATTTTTGAATCTACTATTTACAGGGATGCCTGGGTGGCTCAGTCGGTTAAGCATCTGACTTTGGCTCAGGTCATGATCCCAGGGTCCTGGGATTGAGTCCCACATCAGCCTCCCTGCTCAGTGGGGAATCTGCTTCTCCCTCTCCCTCTGCTACATTCTCTCTCTCTCTCTCTGTCAAATAAATAAATAAATAAATAAATAAATAAATAAATAAATAAATAAAATCTTCTAAAAAAGAATATAGCACTTACAAAAAAATGACTTCTTAAAAGGAAAGAATAACATTTTATTTTAGGTATATGACATTCTTTTGCTTTCTGATAGCTAGAATTATACAGAATTGCTTATTTTTTAAATATTTTAGAAGATAATAACATCCTCTTGGTGTTTATTATTTCTTTTAAACACTGTAACACTGTTATTTTACCTTACCAGTTACACTCCCAAGGGCAAAAACTGTCAAATGAGCTCCACCCCTGTGCTCACCATTACAGACAATTGTTGGAGAATGACAATTATCCCTAGTGAAATAATTAATCTAAGTGGCAATTTTTTAAATGACCATTTAAGAAATAGACCTATAAATCTTTGAAGATGTATCTGGATAAGAGGAAGCATAGCAAATGGAAATTTAATATGCTTTATTTGAAAAGAACTAAAATAAATGTAACTTTGTTTCATTTATAAAGAGATATATAAGTGCTTTATTTGAATTTCTAATTATGTAAGAGTCTTTTTCCAGTTCTCTCCCTAAAAATGATTATCATTAATCTATGTCTACATTTAAAGTGCTTAATGTAGGTGCATTCAATTCCTTTTCACTCAATTCACATAATTAATTTTAGCAGCAATAGTCTTAAATAGACATATATGCAATTAACTTTTGAAGCTAAGGTTTGGCCCCCAAATGTGAAAGGTCACTTTGAAGAGAATACTTATATGCTGTACTTCAGTCCTGGGATTGTGCAAAATTGACAATAAATTTACAGTAATTTCCTTAGCCATCCAGTGGGGGGAGGGTAGGATCTCTATCTAGTCTTGCTGCCCTTACTGTGTTACTAGCATCTTGATTCCAAGCAATTATTGAATGTCAGTTATGTTCAGACATTAGCTTAAAAACAAATGCCAAAAATAAAAAGACCCAGATCTTGCCTCCTCTGGTGGAGGACACATTATCATTCTGTGTGATATTACAATATTAAAAACATGGACCCAGTACAAAGGCAAGATCAAGTAACTTAAAGGAGTAGAGACCAGGAAAGGCTTCGTAGAGGAGGTAATTCTCAAGCTAGATGGCATAATGATAATGATTAAAAAAGAGGTGCTGAAGTGAAGGTGGAGAAGGATCAATCCAAGTGCAGAAAGTAGCATGGTCATACTTATAAAGAATATTTCAGGGGCACTTGGCTGGCTCAGTTGGGATAGCATGTGATTCTTGATCTTAAGGTCGTGAGTTTGAGTCCCACGCTGGGTGTAAAGATTACTAAAAAAATAAGTAAACTTAAAAATAGTACACCCATTATATTAACATATTAAAAAAAGCATTTTTCATGAAACTTTGGAAGAACTATTAAGCATGAAGCAAAATAAAGCCTTTAAGAACCTATTGATTCTGGTCGGAAGTGGGTAAGTAGATTGAAAGCAATGCTTTTGATATCTTCTAGCATATGCCAGTAAACAAGGTCAATTTTTACCATTTTGAAATGAACACACGGTTTAGTGGATCACGATTGTTTTCCTTGATTGTCAATCAATATACTATTTGAGGAAAAAAATATGTCAGACTATGGGATAGAGTCGGAACTACCACAAACAAGGAACTCATATGTATGTTTATACTTCCTGAGCATAGCTTATAGAACACAAAGGAATGTAAGACTACATGAGAAATATTTTAAACTTCTTTCCTCATATTAATATTGTTTTGCTTTGTTTCAGCCATGTATCCATTTTGTAGTTTGGGTAAATACTCTTAAACTGCATTATCATATCTACTAAATTGTGAGCTTCTTGCACAGAAGGATTACTCATGTTTATGCCTTCTGCAAGAAATTATCACACTACTTCATATATAATTGGTGTTCATCAACTGTTTATTCAACTGAATTTTTTGCTTTTCTAATACAATACATAGTCTGCTTTTTTGTCTATGCAGAAAACTATTAAATCTATCTATCTATCTATATATAGCTATTGTAGTATATTTTAAAGCTCTTAAAGTACAGTATAATAGCACTTCCATAAAAGATGGATTTAATATCTTTATACTGTCCCTTGGGTGCATTAGAACATGGTGTTTATGGGTGTGTGCACACATATAATAGTTCTTTAAATTCAGAAAAGAGAACCTATTTCACAGGGGTTAAAAGGGAAACATATAATATCAACAGCATTTATATTTTTTTATCAATTAAACCCTACTATAGTAAATTTAAGAATAGTTTTTCATTGTAAAATATTTGATATGTAATCTTAATTGTAATGCACTGTAATTTTATTTTTTACTTTTGTATGCACTAATATTATTTAGATACTTATGTTTGTGCTGGGTTCATATTTCCACTTACATAGCCCTCTTTTCTACCAGAAAGATCAAATATCAATAAGGACATTATTTTAATTTTTACCCCAGATAATAGGATGGAAAGTTATTCATCTATCCCTGTTCATAATCCCTATACTCTCAAAAAAGCAAACATTTAACCATTTTGAGTCTATTTTTGTGTGTGGTGTAAGGAAATGGTCCAGTTTCATTCTTCTGCATGTGACTGTCCAATTTTCCCAACACCATTTGTTGAAGAGACTGTCTTTTTTCCATTGGACATTCTTTCCAGCTTTGTCGAAGATTAGTTGACCATAGAGTTGAGGGTCCATTTCTGGACTCTCTATTCTGTTCCATTGATCTATGTGTCTGTTTTTGTGCCAGTACCATACTGTCTTGATGATGACAGCTTTGTAATAGAGCTTGAGGGCCGGAATTGTGATGCTACCAGCTTTGCTTTTCTTTTTCAACATTCCTCTGGCTGTTTGGGGTCTTTTCTGGTTCCATACAAATTTTAGGATTATTTGTTCCATCTCTTTGAAAAAAGTGGGTGGTATTTTGATAGGGATTGCATTGAACGTGTAGATTGCTCTAGGTAGCATTGACATCTTCACAATATTTGCTCTTCCAACACATGAGCATGGAACATTTTTCCATTTCTTTGTGTCTTCCTCAATTTCTTTCATGAGTATTTTATAGTTTTCTGAGTACAGATCCTTTGCCTCTTTGGTTAGATTTATTCCTAGGTATCTTATGGTTTTGGGTGCAATTGTAAATGGGATCGACTCCTTAATTTCTCTTTCTTCTGTCTTGTTGTTGGTGTATAGGAATGCCACTGATTTCTGTGCATTGATTTTGTAACCTGCCACTTTACTGAATTCCTGTATGAGTTCTAGCAGTTTTGGGGTGGAGTCTTTTGGGTTTTCCACATAAAGTATCATATCATCTGCAAAGAGTGAGAGTTTGACTTCCTCTTTGCTGATTCGGATGCCTTTTATGTTTTTTTGTTGTTGTCTGCTTGCTGTGGCTAGGACTTCTTTTTTTTTTTAAGATTTTATTTATTTATTTGACAGAGAGAGAGACAGTGAGAGCGGGAACACAAGCAGGGGGAGTGGGAGAGGGAGAAGCAGGCTTCCTGCCAAGCAGGGAGCCTGATGTGAGACTCGATCCCAGGACCCTAGGATCATGACCTGAACTGAAGGCAGACGCTTAACGACTGAGCCACCTAGGCGCCCTGATTGCTGTGGCTTGGACTTCTATGTTGAATAGCAGTGGTGATAGTGGACATCCCTGCCGTGTTCCTGACCTTAGGGGGAGAGCTCTCAGTTTTTCCCTATTGAGAATGATATTTGCTGTGGGTTTTTGAAAGACCTAAATGTGAGACAGGAGTCCATAAAAATCCTAAAGGAGAACACAGGCAGCAACCTCTTCGACCTCAGCCACAGCAAATTCTTCCTAGAAACATCGCCAAAGGCAAGGGAAGCAAGGGCAAAAATGAACTGTTCGGACTTCATCAAGATAAAAAGCTTTTGCACAGCAAAAGAAACAGTCAACAAAACCAAAAGACAACTGACAGAATGGGAGAAGATATTTGCAAATGACATATCAGATAAAGGACTAGTATCCAAAATCTATAAGGAACTTATCAAACTCAACAGCCAAAGAACAAATGATCCAATCAAGAAATGGGCAGAAGACATGAACAGACATTTTCCAAAGAAGACATCCAAATGGCCAACAGACACATGAAAAAGTGCACAACATTGCTCAGCATCAGGGAAATCCAAATCAAAACCTCAATGAAATACCACCTCACAACAGTCAGAATGGCTAAAATTAACAAGTCAGGAAACGACAGATGTAGGCGGGGATGCGGAGAAAGGGGAACCCTCCTACACTGTTGTTGGGAATGCAAACTGGTGCAGCCACTCTGGAAAACAGTATGGAGGTTCCTCAAAAAGTTGAAAATAGAGCTGCCCTACAACCCAACAATTGCACTACTGGGTATTTACCCCAAAGATACAAATGTAGGGATCCGAAGGGGTATGTGCACCCCACTGTTTATAGTAGCAATGTCCACAATAGCCAAACTATGGAAAGAGCCAAGATGTCCATCGAGAGATGAATGGATAAAGAAGAAGTGGTATATATATATATACAATGGAATATTATGCAGCCATCAAAAGGAATGAAATCTTGCCATTTGCAACGACAGGGATGGAACTGGAGGGTATTATGCTGAGCGAAATAAGTCAATCAGAGAAAGACATGTATCATATACTCTCACTGATACGAGGAATTCTTAATCTCAGGAAACAAACTGAGGGTTGCTGGAGTGGTGGGGGGTTGGAGGGATGGGGTGGCTGGGTGATAGACATTGGGGAGGGTATGTGCTATGGTGAGCACTGTGAAATGTGTGAGACTGTTGAATCAGAGACCTGTACCTCTGAAACAAATAATACATTATATGTTAAAAAAAAAAAAGAAGAAGAAGAAGATAACAGGTAGGGAAAAATGAAGGGGGGGAAATCAGAGGGGGAGATGAACCATGAGAGACTATGGACTCTGAGAAACAAACTGAAGGTTCTAGAGGGGAGGGGGTGGGGGGATGGGTTAGCCTGGTGATGGATATTAAAGAGGGCATGTACTGAATGGAGCACTGGGTATTATATGCAAGCAATGAATCATGGAACAGTACATCAAAAATTAATGATGTAATGTATGGTGATTAACATAACATAATAAAAAATGAGAAAAAAGCAAACATTTAAAATTTACTCTTAAAATTAAAAATTTTTAAAAATCATTACATTAAGTCCATTAATTCTCTTTTCCCTTAGAAAATTCAAAGCCATGAGGAAAAAAAATCTTTTTAAAAGTTTTTATTTAAATTCTAGTTAACATATACAGTGTAATATTAGTGTACAGGTGTGCAATATAGTGATTCAATATTTCCATACAACACTACACCCAGTACTCATCACAAGTGCACTCCTCAACCCCCATTACCTATTTCACCCCTCCCCCCCACCACCTCTCTTCTGGTTACCGTCAGTTTTTTCTCTAGAGTTAAGAGTCTGTTTCTTGGTTTGTCTCTCTCTTTCTTTTCCCTTTCCCCATTTGTTTTTGTTTCTCAAATTCCACATATGTATGAGATCATATGGTATTTGTCTTTCTCTGACTGACTTATTTCTCTTAACCTAATACTCTCTAACTCTATCCATGTCGTTGCAAATGGCAAGATTTCATTCTTTAGGAAAAAAAAATCTTTCTGTCTTACAAAAATTTTTAAGTACCAACATATGTTAGAATATACTTTCTCTCTGAAATATTATTAGAATAATATTTCACTCTGCTTGGGCTTAAAACTATGGTCAGATTCATATGCTTATTTGGACCTAAATCTCTTCTTCTGCGGTCAGAGTTATGTCTACTCCACCGAAGTTGTAAAAATATAAAATTCATTAAATATCCCACCTTTTCAAAGCTCCAAGAAATTATCAAAACACATAAGGCTATCATAATAGTAACACTATACCAAGCACAACTAGAAAATGCAAAGATATCTCATAACTAAATAAGACCTTTGCTTACAATTTTATATGAAATATCATGCTTCCCCAAAATGTTACAATATTGACTCAGATTGCTGTAAAACCCATAACTCTTACCTAAAAATTAGGGTTGCCAAAAATGAGGAGTACATTCAGAAAACTGAGGAGAATAAACTTCTTAAAATTCAGCTAATTCATGACAGTTGTAAAGACTCTAACACACATAAAATTGATTAGAAGAATTATACCATCAGGTCATAGTTTGTTAAGCCATAATTCCCATGTCACGTATAATATACACACACACAAATATATATTATACGTGACATGGGAATATAATGGGAACATAATGTATATATGTATATATATTCCACTCACTTCAATATTTATAAAAGCCAAATTATATACAAAATGTGAGCTCTTGTTCTCATTACGTCATTTTCTCTTTCAAATATAGAAATAAGTTCATTCTCCAAAATAAGCAGTTCTTTTCATAAAAATGTTTTCCTTAAAGAGCAGGATTGTATCTCAGAACAATAAATGAAATGCTTTCTCATTCTTTCTAGATTACCTCTGTTTTATTTAGGACATTAACATGAAAAGAAAAGTTGCTCTTATAGTTTGAGGATCCTGAAAATCTCTATTGGCCCATTGGAATTCAATCTTGTTCAAGGAAGCAATCTTGTTTAAGCACCAAATCCTCTCTTATCGCAAGGACTGTATATATTTTTTCACCAAAACCATGTATAAAACAAGCAACTGCTCTCATATTTTAAGGTGCATGGTAAGACTATACTCCAAAATTGACACTTACATGCACAACTGTCTGCAAAATTATGATGATGTTATTTGTGATCCATTGCAAATATATACAGAGATTTGGTCAACTCTCATCTTCCTAATCATACACCAGCTGCAAAGAATTTCATATCATAAGCTGAGAGGGATTTCATCCATGGCAATGACTCTGGAGTACACAACAATGAAAATTTTCACCTGATCTCATGATCCCACAGAATCCTCCTCTGAATCTAAGTTATGCAGGAAGGAAGACAAGGTGGAAAATCTTCAATGTGACTGATATTAAACATGAAATGAATGATAATTTTACTATAATGGAACTAACTTGGAAGCAAAACAATAGATTTTATGTCATAGAATGGAAGAACAAAGTAGGAAAAAGTTTTCTGATAAACATTTCTCAAAATTATTATCTTTGTTCACCTGGGTTTGTAAGAAATTCATATCCCCCATGTAAATGGCTAATTTATTTTTCCTTTCATTTATATTTGTATTTTTCCCACATCCATACTGGGAGGGATCATACTGGGTATTAGTAAGTATTTGTTGAAGGAAGGAACCTAGGAAGCTAGAAAGAAAAGAAGGAAGGAAGAAAAGAGGAAGTGAGGGAGAAAAGTAGGAGGGAACGGAGTGAGGAAAAAGGAAAGAAGGAAGAAAGGAGGGAGGGAGGGAAGGAAGGGAGGAAGGAAGGAGGGAGGGAAGGAAAGAAGGAAGGAAGGGAACAATATATACTGATTAAGCTTATAGAAAAAGTGAATATTTCCAAGGAAGAAAGGCAAGTACTTTTTTTTTTAAAGATTTTATTTATTTATTTATTTGAGAGAGAGAGAATGAGAGACAGAGAGCATGAGAGGGAGGAGGGTCAGAGGGAGAAGCAGACTCCCTGCCGAGCAGGGAGCCCAATGCGGGACTCGATCCCGGGACTCCAGGATCATGACCTGAGCTGAAGGCAGTCGCTCAACCAACTGAGCCACCCAGGCACCCAAAAGGCAAGTATTTTAAGCATTAGAAAAAGTTACTCAGTGCTTTGATATCAGATATTATCTAAACATGTAGTGAGAGTAGTTTGGATCTATGATTAGTAAAAACTAATGTATTTTTGTTCATATAAAATAACCACATGGAGGATGAAAAACTAGCATTTAATGTGCAGAAATTTTAATGTAAAAATAGTGCTCTAGTGAAACAAAAATATTTATTTACATACAAGAAACAAATAAAACTTCAGTTCTTCCTAACTTCAATTCTGCTTATGTATTTTCATTCCAAATTTGACACTGGAGTTCAGGGTGCGGATAAAACAACAACAAAACTACACACACACACACACACACACATCCTTCTTATATAGATATGAAATCAATTCATAACACACATTTCTGAATGTGACTGAATGTGTGGTTTGATCTATCTCTTGTATTTTTTGTCTTTTATTTTCTTATCATTTTATTGAGTTGCCCCATGATATCTATGTTTATGTTTCTTGCTCAAAGTAAAAACAATATGCCATTGTCTTTGCTGTATTCATCGTGCCTTTACTTCATTTTTATTTATATCTGTATTTATTCTTTTTTTCCTGAGAGACCATCTTACTAATTTACCTGCTCTACTTTATGTAAGTACATATACTAGTTTTCATTTCAATTGCCCTTTCCTTTTTTCCTGCTTTTATTCTCATTATGAAACTTCTTAATTTGGAAGAAACAAATTAAAATTTGTCATTGCCACAAGACAAACGTTGGTTTGTGGGTCCAAAGTGGGAAGTAGTTCTCTTCACATTAAAGAATCTTTAGCTGCTACATGAAGCAAGGATTAAGTAGACACACACAAAAGATCATCAGAAAGATACCTCTACTAATTCAAGATTTCTGAGAAGATTTAAAAAATGGTAAAATGGGTTCATTCTCTTTGAATTTTCCTGAGCTACAAGTATGGGGGAAGAGTTGCATTGGCATATGTACAAGACAAATGCTTGTATCAATTTATTACTTGTTATTTAAGAAATTTGGGACAAAATTTTAACCCTAAATACACAATGAAAAACAGTTTTAAAAAAAGCATGTTTTAATGAGCATGAAAAAGCTTTCTGCTTTCATATTTCATGAAAAGGATAATTTTAAAATGCAACCACTTCCAGCAACCAATCATACATATAAATAGGGGATACTACTGTATGAAACTTGAGAAGTATAACACAAATTTGAGTAGGCTTTATATTATTTTTCTACTTTACAATTGAAGCATTGCCTTTATAGGTTCATAATAACATTCATCAGAGGCCTCTAAATAGTATTTATTTTTAAATGTATCTATTCATTTTAAAAGATCTCTCCAAAGTTATTGTACACTGCTTATAAGTTAGACCCTCTGTTATAGCTTGAGAATAAAAATGTAAATAACAGCCCCTGCTTTCTAAAAATTCCCATGTCAGAAATAACAAGAAAATACTCTCTCAAAATACAAGTTGCCAAGTATATTTCAACATTATGTACTTAACATACTGATTATTAGACTGCTTAATAAGTTAGTAGCAAGACTGGAGCCTGGCCAGAATGGGTTGAGATAAAATATAAAAGTTAGACTAAATGTGTAAGATTCAGAGCCAGAAAGCAAGAATCATATTAATGCATTATATCTTGGTTTCAGATTCAAAGAAAGTATAAAGTGAGAAAAACAATCGCTGGAAAATGTACCCTCTATTTTCCAAGTACTGTTTATTTTCACATTATGTCAAGACTATCATCATGTAAACTTTTCACAAAACTAGATAGAAAATGCAATGGGATTTAGCATATGTGATAATTTTGGATGTAAGCAAATATTATGCATGACAGAAATAGGAATAAATAGAAGTGTAAAAAAAGAGATAGTGACTTAAGAATAGTGTATATATAATAACTTCAAATTAGTGTATTTATTGGAATGAGATGGAATGGCTTTAAGTGTTATTGATCCCAAAGTTAATCATTCTATAAACAAAGTTAACAATATTCTATCTCAAAGGTGTTTGCACAAATTTACCTCTTCCTAAATGCATGTTCAAGTTTATCATGACAAGATTTAAATTGCCTTTTTCTCAATTTTTACATATGAATATGTGGTAAAAACCCAGGAAGCCAGGCTAATTCAACACTAACAAAGTTAATTAGAGAAAAAAATAAGTGTCTGATGCTACTTTGCACAGTGCCTTATCCACTACAGCAAAGATCAAAAAACACAAGAACCATCATTTTCTTAGTGTTCCAACAGGTAAAAACTTGGCTCATTCATAGCAAGAGCTTTCCGCTGGTTGCATCCACAAGCTTTGATAACAGGAGACATGCCACAATTCAGAACAAAATGATAATGACAGTCGCATACTACCTCAGCCTGTCATTGCAACAGCTACTTGAAGATTAAACAGCTTTTGTAACTATAAAGGAATACTTCAGACCCTGTGAACACTTTAGTCCTCTGCAGAAAACCTACCTATCTCTCTTTTTTTTAAAGATTTTATTTTATTTATTTATTTGAGAGAGAGAGAATGAGAGACAGAGAGCATGAGAGGGAGGAGGGTCAGAGGGAGAAGCAGACTCCCTGCCGAGCAGGGAGCCCGATGCGGGACTCGATCCCGGGACTCCAGGATCATGACCTGAGCCGAAGACAGTCGCTTAACCAACTGAGCCACCCAGGCGCCCGAAAACCTACCTACCTCTGTTGTTAAAACAGAAAGTTTTAACAATTTTCTGTTTACAAATTAAATCAATACCATGATTTCTGGAATCCAGCCCCACATGCTCTTGCTGTGAGACAGATACCAAAAAACAAAATAAAACAAAAATCAAGCAAAACACACACACACACATACACACACACACACCAACATTAAGAAGTCCTATATTGAAATTCACTATCTAGATAATATTGTTTGGCATGCTCTGCCACCATGAACATGTACAGATGATACACAGAACAAATTACTCCCAAAATGCTATCATGATCTGAAAATATAGTCTGATTTCAAAAGGGCAGGACAATTTCATGGACTGTTGATCCATAACTGACCACCCAAAGAAACTAGGTAAGTCTATGTGCATAGTCAGCCTCTTGAGGCTAATGTTGCAGAAAATATTAGTTCCCAAGATAGAATCAGAGATTACAGAATCAGAGACTTACTGGCTGTAAACCAGTGTTCTTTCTAAGAATGATACTGGAAATTAAATAATCTCCAAATTGTGAAGTCTGTGAATGTGTGACTACTGTCTGTAGAGCACTCTGGATGCTGTCCTAGAGTGTAAGAACATTACAGGCACATAAGGAAACAAATACTTGGCATGATCACAGAAATCCCATCTTCAGAAATACAGAGTTGTGTTGATGAACACTTGCATAGTATAAAAGTGATGTATTAAACAAAAATGTACAGTACCAAATGACTGTTTCTTTCTTTATTTTGGTGACTCTTACCTTTTCTCTCCTCTCCTCCCCTCTTCTCTTCTTCCCTCTCCTCTGCTCTCTCTCCCTTTGTGTTATTAGTGTTACTAGTTACTAGGAAAAATAAGAGTTTAAGTTGGCTGTGTGTCTGCTTTGACAAACAGCATATGGTGAAAGTGATACTATGCCAGACCTGGATATGTCTTTTCGTGGGCTGGTGGCTTCAGCCTTTTGTCTCTCAGAACATTCACTTTTAGTATACTCCCCCTTAGAAGCCAGCAGCTGTACCATTAGAAGCACTAGTCCCATAGAGCAGACAGATGCAGGTGCTCCAGTCAATAGCCCTGGATGAACCCCATCCAGCAGCTGCCATCAACCGTCAATCTTGTGAATCAGCTGTCTTGGCCATCTAGTAAAGCTGTGCTTTCCAATCATTGGAGCCTCAGCAGACATCTGCTTGCAACTACATGAAAGACTCCAAGAAGAACTGTTCTGCTGAATCCAGTCAACCCAAACAATTGTGAGAGGTAATAATAGTTCTTTTAATCCATTAAATTGTGGCCTTAATGTATAGCAGTAGATAGTGGAATAGTGAGAAAACAGTCACAGTACAGATAATTGGGGAAAGTCTAGGGATTAGAAAAGGTAAAAAATAAATGGGGAGAGATTTTTTTTTATTTTTGATGATGTAAGCAATTACAAGTGAAAATGACGGGAGTATCTGAAAGTCAAGAGGGAGTTAGAAAAAAAACGTTGTGAAAGAAAAATCAAAGAACACTGAAAGTGGGGGTTGGGGTAAGGTCACACTGAGTCAATATACTTGTCAAGAAAGAGAACACAAACCAATAAAATGACAATGAAAATCAGTACACTGCATCATGAAAGGAGAAAATGCAGGGCAAAGGGTGAGTATGTTCTAGAAAGGCACGGGAGTTTATACTACTTGGGAATGGAAAGGTTCCACTCAGGATAGGAGAGAATTAATTTCAAGTGTCCTTATTCACTGGCCAGGAAAGAGCTTCCTGTGTTGGTCCATTAAAAGTGTGATGCTCCATGAATGATCAATGTTCTTAGTTCTTTTTCAGCTTTCATCGATGGGGTGCTCAAAGTTCATGGTATTTTTGTCATTGTTGTTGTTTTTAATTGCTTGAGGTGATTAGTATCATTTGTGGTGAAACACTATTCAGTTGTGATATCTCCAAGCAAGGGGAAAATTTTCCTTTTATAAAGAACAAACATCATCAGGTTTTATAATCTTTGTTTACCATATTGTACTTTTTTCAGACCTCAGAACAAAATCTATCAAAATACTAATATATTTTAAATTATTTCAAGAAGCATCAAAATCTTTGAAAATTTTTAAATTAAATTGAACTTAAAAAACTTGAAAAGATGCGTAGTCTATGTAGCCCTTTCAAGGAGATTTATGAAACGCAAGAATAAATATGAACTCCAACATCTAGGAAACTACTAAAACAATCCTATTTCAAATCATACAACACAACCCACTGAATCAAGAGTGCTACCTAAATTAAAACTGTAACACAGGAATAGAAAACAGCTAAAGTAGACAGAATATTCCTATCTCTTTCAAAGTCCAAGTTTCCAATGTCATGCTTTCTGTAACACCAACAAAACTGAGGCATTTGTTAGTATATTCATCATTAACCAATGCTTACACAATGTTACTCAAACTCAGGTTGAATTTACCAGGAAAGATTCTTCAAAAAAACAAAACAAAACAAAACAAAACTAGATTATTCCAAAAATAATCCATGGTAATCAGAAGTTTTGAAATTATTAATAATAATCCCTGTTTTTATATGCTATATTTAACCACAAAACTATTCCACAAAAATCCATTAACTTGTTCCTCTCAATCCTTACTTCGTCCCCTAGTTACTGTCTCTCCAATAAAACAGACAGTAAGTACTCGACTGGTCATGGACTGTCTCAGAACCTGAGGCAGTTTCTGCCTGATTTATTTATTTTCCTGAGGCAGGAAAATTTAAATAATTTTCCAGGTTCTGGATTTTTAAAGTTTAATTTTATGATTAAGCATAAAAATTATTTTCATTTAAAAGTAAAATTTACTACTTTTTGAAGATGAAAATAAGCTGACTCTTTGCTAATAAATAAAGGGGGGTTGTAAAAAGCTGTCTGAAAGTAATCATCTTTTGAACTATTTGTTAAAATGTCAGAAACTTTATATAACTTTTTTGAACAATACCTTTTTGATACAAGAAGAAAAAAAAGAAAAAATTTAAAACCAGGCTTCTAATGTATGTAGATTTACAATCTATTCAGTGATGCCTTTATAGTTTATTTTCAGAAAGTAATAAACAAGTAAAAATTAAACAAATGGGAAAACATATGGACATTACAAGATCATTTACTTTCCAGAATTTAAATCAGATGGTCATAAAATAAAAAAATGAAAAAAATAAATCAGATGGTCATTAATTTAATGGTAAGCTTCCAAAGTGCTTACCATTATCTATAATGCTGTAAGGGTTCCAGATTTATGACATTACTAACAAAATAATAGTCTTATGCATTAGTTATGCATACATATTAAATTTGTTCTATATGGAAGTAGTGTGTGATGGCAATAGAGAAAAATAACAAAAATGGCCATTTAGATCACATTAATAAATACTTTAAGTATTTACAATTAGACCCTAGGAGATTTTATCATCTTGTTTGTCTTTTAGCTTTTAATAGAGACATAGTTTCCATGCTGTACAGATCTTAAGTGTTCCAGTAAATCCGTTTCGGCAAGTATCCGATGGATACTTGGCTTCCAGTGTTTGGCTATTATGAATAAAGCCACTAAAAACATTTGTGTATGAGTGTTTGCATGGGCATATATTTTCATTACTCCTGTGTAAATACCTCAGAAGTGAATTGCTGGATTATATGGCACATGTATATATATTTTTACACAAGATTGTCAAACTGTTTTACAAAGTGGTTCAGTCACATGCCCTGAATACTTACCAACATTTAATGTTTCAATATTTTCTATTTTAGAATTTCTAGTGTGTTTGTGTAGTAATAACTCATTTTAATTCAAAGTGCACATCTACAATGATTAACTTGTTGAGTACCTTTCCATGCACTTAATGGCCACTTCTATATCTTACTTCATGAAATATCTGTCTTTTCCCCATATTTTTTTTTGTGTTATTTGTAATTTTGTTACTGATTTTAGAAATTCTTTGTATACAGTGAATATATATGTATGATGGAGCTTAAAGATTTACTATGAGTCAGAGTACAAATTAATAATTATAAGACAAATGTGATACTCAAAATATTTGCCAATTGATAATGGAGACCCTTATAAATCTGACTAGATGCTCACCATAAGACTGAAATAATGTCTGTGGAGGGTTTTCTGAGTCATGTTTTACCCTTAAAACCAGGATCTCAGGTCCTAGGAAACCAGCCAGGTGGACAATATGGTGGGATCACATAAGAAACTTAGAAGAAGGGGCTAAATAACTATTGGAGTAGGATTATTGGAATATTTTGACAACCAGTATTATTGTACTAGCATTTGCTTATCAAAAAAAATCTACAAGCATACTATCACATTTTATCAGTTCTATGACATTTTATTTCACATTTTAACATAGGATTTAACAATAACACGTGTCTGACACCAATATTTCTTAAAATTGTAATTATGCAACAGTCCTCATGATTTAGTTATCATTGTGCATGTGCAAGGTGGGCCAGACTTAGTGACATATTCATTACTACAAGTGAGTTATATTTACTTATGTTTGGGTTAAATTACTGATTATAATGTCTTAAAAAATGTTACAAGACTATTCAGCAATAAGACTACATATAGGGCTTGTAGAATTCAGGAAAGAGAGCAAAAAGTAAATTTTCATCATTAAAGGAATGACTGCAATTTCATATTTTTTTTGTAAAGCAATAACCAAGCACTTTACAGAAACTACAAAAGGAAAACTGCATCATAGATAAAGTTGACAATGTTTTATTCTTAAAATGGTTACAAGAAAAAGCCTATCACCCACAAGTAATAACAGCATGAGAAAAGCCAAATACCTCAGAATAGAAGAAAGAAATTTCAAAGCAACTAAAAAGTGATGCTACCACTTTGAGGATTGTGCATTCAGATTGAGGCTGGTGCCATAATTTAGCTGAGAGCACTTCTTTTTCTTATTTATTAATATATAGCTTAACAGTGCATCCTATAATTAGCGAGGTCTAAGAGTCAATGAAATTTGGAATGTACATCAAATAAACAAAAAAAAATAATAAGATTAATTAGTAGAATGACTTCAACTAGTAATTCTAGAGGTATGACAGTATGTATCATATTGTTTAGTTTTTTTTTAAGATTTTATTATCCGCGCTGAGTGCAGAGCCTGAGGCAGGGCTCGATGTGGGGCTCAATCCCACCACCCAGAGATCACGACCTGGGCCAAAACCAAGAATTGGAGGCCCAACCAACTGAGCCATCCAGGCACTCCAGTATATATCGTATTCCATATTAAGTTGTCAGCAAGACTTAGGTCCTAGCATTCAAAATGAACAAATCATGAAACATTATTTGCTGTGTGATTTAGCCTCCTGGACATAATGAGGAAAAGAAAAAGTGTAGTTGTAAGCTTGTTGGGGCAAAAAAATAAAGAAAAGATGAGAAATAATGCTGAATCATATCTTCAAGAAATTTCACATGACAATTGGAAAAGAACTTCAGATTACTAAAACAAAGAGAAATAGACATGACCTCAGTAAAAGAGACTGAACAAATTCAGAGTTTTCTTATACTTATTTGCTATGTCTTTTTTACTTACTAAAAGGTATACTTGAGGAAAGCAGGGACTTGAGTTGTCTCTTTCCCTTCTATGGGTGCCTAAAAAAGTAATAGCGTAAAATAGACATTAAATGTAAAGAATAAACAAAGATAGACTCTTGTTTTTTTTTTTTTCCTTAAAGATTTTATGTATTTATTTGACAGAGAGAGACACAGTGAGAGAGGGAACACAAGCAGGGGGAGTGGGAGAGGGAGAAGCAGGCTTCCTGCAGAGCAGGAGCCCAACGAGGGGCTCAATCCCAGGACCCTGGGATCATGACCTGAGTTGAAGGCAGACACTTAACGACTGAGCCACCCAGGTGCCCTCAGACTCTTGTTTTTGTTTTTTTTTTAAAGATTTTATTTATTTATTTGAGACAGAGAGAATGAGAGACAGAGAGCATGAGAGGGAGGAGGGTCAGAGGGAGAAGCAGACTCCCTGCCGAGCAGGGAGCCCGATGCGGGACTCGATCCCGGGACTCCAGGATCATGACCTGAGCCGAAGGCAGTCGCTTAACCAACTGAGCCACCCAGGCGCCCTTGTTTTTGTTTTTATGTCAATTTCATTAGAAAAGAAACATTACGTGTTGTGATGAGCACTGGGTGTTATATGCAACTAATGAATCGTTGAACACTACATCAAAAACTAATGATGTACTATAAGCCGGCTAACTGAACATAATAAAAAAAAAAGAGAAAAGAAACATTACACACACACACACCTACTAAGTGGATACTACAATGCAACATTACAAAGTTTTCACAAGAATATCATATGTGAAACGTCAAAAAGGAAAACTTATTATTTTAAGCAATTTCCTATAAATAATGATTGCAGTTTTAGGAATAATCTAATAACAACAACAACAATAATAGCAGCAACAACAGCTTTCATTCCCAGGCTTTAACCTTGCTAAGTTTCTTCTCATGCCCCAGAAAACCCAGTCGGCTCCTGAACATGGTAGCAGCTCAGGAACCAAGTTACTTTCAAGATTTCATTCATGAATTTGAGAAGATGTTTTTGGATGCCTGCTATCAGCCAGTAACCAGTGATGGTAAGCCGTTTAAATGGTAGGGTGCTGAACAAAGCTGGCAGGGTAATGATTAAGTAATCATATTTGAATGGATATCACTTTTAGGAAAAAAAACACAGAAAAAGAGAGAAACAGTGAAATCTACACTTCTGCAGTTGTATAGTATTAGAAAAATAAACATTAGTAGATTCAAAATTAATAGATTCAAAATCAGATGAATTGGTTTAACTCATAGCTTTAAAAATTTTTAACTTATGAAGAATATGACATTAAATAACCTTTTGGTTTCTATTTCCTTATCTGTTAAAAAGATTTAGCAATAAGGATTTCCAGAACATTTGTGACAATAAAAACATAATATATGTGAAACCATCTTGTGATCTTTAAAGCAGTATAAAAATGGAAGTTATTGTTTCAATTATTCAAAACAGGAACCAGAAAGGTTATTCCTGCATATAGCATTCTAGTGTGATAGTAAATGAGTAAATTCATGCAGGCAAAAGTGGGACCCAAATCCACTAATAGATTCTGCAAAAGGAAATGTTAGGTTTCATCAATAGTTGGGACCCAAATCCAGGTTTATGATATATAACTTTTAATGAAGAAACGAGGTAAAACAATTCTATTCTCATACATTTTAAGTAATTATAACCATTGACATTAACAGCCATAAATTAAGGAAGAATGTAATTTTATTATAATATATAAGGAAAAATATTCTCCAAGTTTTAATTGAATTATTGAATTAAGAGAAATTAATGATAATTCTTCCTCTATTTTCTGATTTTTAAAATTTATTAAAGTGAGAAAATTAATATCTTAATGATATCTCTAATTGCAGACATGTTCTTTATTTCTCATATCAAACTATTTGGAAAGATTGTTAATAGGAAAATTTTTACATAATATTGAATATAATCGGCTATCTAAATGTTGAGTTTAACTAGAGAATTTATTAGAAATAAACTATATGTTTCATAGTTATTTGATGATATTTTATAAAACCATAGAAGTAAGCTACTTTCTGTAATTGAGGACCACAAAATTGCAAAGGCATTACTAGTGGGGGTTTGAAAGGAAGATCAGTTATTTGATGCGGATATGTTTTACATTCAAATTTATTTTTCATAAAATGTAAATTGTAATATAATTACCATGTTTGTTTATATATTTATTTTTTTCTAAGTGGTATGGAGATTTAGCCTTTAATGACTATTGTCTTAGGAGCAATGTATAAAATATTCTGGCTAAATTTCAATTGCTATATCACTTTCTCTCAATTTCTATCCTGCATCCAATTTCAATACAACTGTTATTATCTTTATAAAAGATGCGTTTTGTGATTGTTATTCTTTCTGAAAGACAAATTATGATTAACAATGGCTGACTTCAGTCCCTAGTACATCACTTACTCCAGCGACCTGCATCAGGAAAACAGATCATTCTTAGAGTTAAATTTATTTTATATATATATATGTGTATATATATATATATATACACACAAATATACATATATATGATATATATGATAGAATATAGATGATAAATATGATAGAAGATATCATATATAATATACATGATAGAATACATATATGAGATATATATTATATATATATATATAATAGAACTTTGTAAAGTAAAATTACCTAAATAGGTATTGGGGATTTAAGGAATGCACTTGTGATGAGCACTGGGGTGTTGAATCACTATATTGTACACCTGAAACTAATTTTATACTCTATGTTAACTAACTGGAATTTAAATTACAAAAAAGAAAAAAACAGACTTCTAAGTCTTCACCCAAAGGGACAGTGATAAAGAGGGTATCATGACCTTGGAGCAGGGCTTGCATATAAGGCAGGTAGAAAGATTCATTACTAATATGCTATCAGGCAAATAGCCCTGGATAGTTGGGAACAAAAGTGCATTTTGGGAGGCTAAAATTGGAGAAAGATGTTGATTTCCATAACAAACACAGATCATAGTAAAAGATCAAGAAGGTAACGTTTCCATGGAAAGAAAGATGAAGTGTTAGAATTACAAAGCATTGGGATGCCACAACATTAATTTAATGAACTGAATTACTGAGGACCAGTTTTGCAGTTCTATTAGCTGGGCTTGATTCTTATACATACAATTATAGTTTATGGACAGAGTGGACTTAAAAAAATGTATTTTGCCCAATCCCATACTGTCTTGATGAGCTCTACATTGAAACTGAAGGTAGCAAAGAATACACTTTTGAAACAATAATAAGATTTTTTAGTCTCTTATATAGCTCTTCAAAATGAATATGTTCTTTTCAAGAGCTGCACACACACACAAAATAAGCTAACTTCTCAAAGGGTTCTCCTGTGAATAGTTTTAAATTTGTATTGAGATAAAAACTAAGCTCTCTAATCATTGGGAAATGTGGGAACTTCTCCAGGTATTCAGTGAGTCATCAATGCATTCACCAGTACAGAGAATTCTTATCCAAATATTATCAAGAAAATGTCATTAAAAGAGGCAACTGTCTTTTCTACAGAATAGGTCTCTAGAAAGAATTTCTGTGATATCTATTCATCAACTTCTTTTTTAATTCTAAGTAAAATAGTATAGATATCCATATATATTAGTAATGCCACTGTACTTAGATTCCTTCAGAAATACTGAGCATGAGCTATTATGTTAAGATCTTATGTATAATACAAGTTGGTCAGGGAAGTGCATCTGGTATTTTCTTCTAAAAATATAATAGGTTAAAAAGTGTTTTTTTAAAAAAGTAAGAAGTTATTAAGTTATCTCTGTCTTCATTTATCCATTAGAAAAATGAATAAATGGATAAAGAAAGATGTCAATAAACAAAGATATTTTTTAAATTTCCAGAAGTGCCATTAATTTGTCATGATATTGAAACAAATCACCAAATGATAGCATTTTGAACTAAATAAAACAGGTAAGAGATGATTTTTAGAGAACTGATTTGGTGATTGACAAAGAGACCCTGCATCATGCATGCAGGATATGGCCTCCAGCTTTGCAGGGTTTTTTCATTTATTGATTTATTTGATCACTTAGCAAATATTTATGAAATGTTTATAATGACACCCTAACTGTGCTAGGAAGGCCACGGAAAGGGTTAAAATTGTAAGCTTTGCCCTGGCCCCTATGTATCTAAATATATTGGAGAATACAGACAAGTAATGAGGAATGATCAGTCTCCAAGTAAGAAATTCACAAAAACTGCTCTCATGATAGTTCTTTATAAACCAAAATGCTATTTTATATATTCTCAATTTAATGGTTGCCTGCACAAGTCACTTCCTCACAGTGGTTAGTTCTGGTGTAGAAACCAAATTAGATGAGAAATTAGTAATCATCTAATTCAAGCAAATGGAACTAGATGTTCTTAAGAGATACTTTCATCAGGCTATGAGTTTGGGAAACATTTCTCTTCTATGTGTGAAGAATAACTTCAATTAAAGAATTTTGTACATTGGTATTTATTAAATAGAAATAAATAATATAAATACAAATAATTATTAAATACCTACTATTCTTATGAAAACATTTTTTAGGTCAGCAATGTCAAATTAGTGTTCCCTTTCCTCTAAACCATGCATAACAATAACATATATTATTTACTCATTTTTTAAACATATTGATCACCTGCTATTAGCCACTCTAGTGGGTGAGAAGGAGTGTAATGATAGAAAAGATAGATATGGTCTGGACTTCAATATTATCACCCAACTACTTAATGAGAATATACTTTTCTTCCATTATATTGTTTGGCTTTGAACAAAGCTGGCTAAAATATTAAGCTACATATTTTATCTTAACACTATCTAGTTTTCTATAGGACGTGTTAGAAGAGGTTCTGTCCCCCTCAAATATTCATGTTGTATTTTAATTTCAAAGTGGCAAGTTGAAAATGTCTATCTTACCAGAAATATGCACAAGTATTTATTGGGTATTTTTATTCTAAAAAAGCTCTTGTCTGATCTCATATTTTTTCTTAGATTCCATTACAGTAAAGAACTTTCTTCTGTTATTTACTTATATAGTTTGAGGCCACCATGCTACAATCACTGCATATCACTTGCAAGAATTTTATTCCTAGTTAAAAAGCAGAGACTTTGATATATATATGAACTTTTTCTCAGATAAAATATATATTGAAATTACTGACATAGCAAAATAATAACTTTGTTTCACTGTACTCAAAGAAGAAAGGGCTTTTACCTGGAAATTTATGTTTTTTTCTAAATATTCTTATAGATTATTTCATTTCAATTCTAAAAATTTTAGGAAAACACAATTAAGTACTTGAAACTTAGAGTTCTATTATTTGTTTTATTTTTTCATGGTTGGACACTGAAAATAATATTAGATAATTTTATTTGTTCAGTTTATTCAGTTTCTTGATCAGGATTCTTATATAATAGATGCTTGTGTAAAGTCTTCGATAGCTGGTTAAATCCACAGTGTCAAAGAAAAATATCTATGAAGCTTATACAAAACTGGACTTCAGAAATTTGTAGATATGAATTCAATTATATTTTACCTCTTCTCTCATTTTAAATCTTGGTCTATTATTTGAATTGGAGAATATTCAAAGGATTTGGGATTATCTAATTTAGCTATAGCTACCTCTAAATACATACTTATACACATGTAGCATTATTAAAACTAGGCATAAATAATTTATTGATAAAGTGATGTATTAATTTGGAAGCCTGTTCCTTTATTCCCCCTCCAGTTACCAGTTAAACAGCATTAAAAAATACCAGAAAGATTCTACCAAACATTTAAAGAAGAGTTAATACCTATTCTCAAAGTATTCCAAAAAATAGAGGAGGAAGGAAAACTTCCATATTCATTTATGAGGCCAGCATTGCCCTGATACCAAACCCAGATAGAGACACTAAAAAAAAGAGCACTAGAGGCCAATAGCTCTCATGAACATAGATGCAAAAGTCCTCAACAAAATATTAGCAAGCCAAATCCAACAACAGATTAAAATATCATTCACCATGATCAAATGTGATTTATTTGGGATGCATGGATGGTTCAATATTCATAAATCAATCAGTGTGATACATCACATCAACAAAAGAAAGGATAAAAACCATATGATCATTTCAACAGATGCAGAAAAAGCCTTTGACAATGTACATCTTTCCATGATAAAAGCCCTCAACAAAGTAGATTTAGAACATACCTCCATATAATAAAGGCCATATGTAAAAAACTTATAGCTAACAACATACTCAATGGTGAAAAACTGAGAGATTTTCTCCTAAGATAAGGAACAAGACAAGGGTGCCCACTCTCACCACTTTTATTCAACATAGTACTAGGAGACCTAGCCACAGCAATCAGATAAGAAAAAGTAATAAAAGACATTCAAATTGCTAAGGGAGAAGTAGAATTCTCTTTTTACAGATGACATAATACTATATAGAGAAAATCTGAAAAATTCCACCAAAAAAGTACTAAAACTGATAAATGAATTCAGTAAGGTAGCAGCATACAAAATCAAAGTACAGAAATCCATTGCATTTCTACATACTAATAATGCAGTAACAGAAAGAGAAAACAAGAAAACAATCCCATTTTACAATTGCACCAAAAATAATAAAGTTACCAGGAATAAACTTAACAAAGGAGGTGAAAGACCTATACTCTGAAAACTATAAAGCACTGGTGAAATAAATTGAAGACAACACAAACAAATGGAAAGATATTCCATGTTCATGGATTGGAAGAACAAATATTGTTAAAATGTCCATATTATCCAAAACAATCTATAGAATTAATGTAATCCCTATCAAAATACAAACAGAAGTTTTCACAGAACTAGAACACATAATCCTAACATTTGTATGGAACCAAAAACCCCTGAATAGCCAAAGCAACCTTAAAAAAGAATAAAACAGAAAGTATCACAATCCTAGATTTCAAGATACACCACAAAGCTGTAGTGATCAAAACAGTATGGTAGGGGCACAGAAATAGACACATAGATCAATAGAACAGAATAGAGAGCCCAGAAATAAACCCATGATTATATGGTCAATTAATCTTCAACAAAGGAGGCAAGAACATGCAATGGGAAAAAGACAGTCTCTCAACAAATGGTGTTGGGAAAACTGGACAGCTATTTGCAAAAGAATGAAACTGGATCACTTCCTTGCACCATACATAAAAATTAACTCAAAACAGATTAAGGACTTAAATGTGATACCGGAAATCATAGAAAATCCTAGAAGAGAGCACAGGCAGTAATTTCTCTGACATCAGCTGTAGCAACATTTTTCTAGACATGTCTCCTGAGGCAAGGTAAACAAAAGCAAAAATAAACTACTGGATTACATCAAAATAAAAAGCTTCTGCACATCAAACAAAACAATCAACAAAACTAAAATACAATCTACTCAATAGGAGAGGATTTTTGCAAATGACATATCCACTAAAGGGTTAGTGCCCAAAATATACAAAGAACTTACAGAACTCAATACCAAAAAACCCCCACAAATAATCCAATTAAAAATGAGCAGAAGACATGAACAGACATTTCTCCAAAGAAGATATACAGATGGCCAACAGACACATGAAAAGAAGCTCAATATCACTTATCATCAGGAAAATACAAATCAAAACTACAGTGTGATATAACCTCACACCTGTCAGAATGGCTATGATCAAAAACACATGAAACAAGTGTTGGTGAGGATATGGAGAAAAAGGAACCCTTGTGCACTGTTAGTGAGAATGCAAACTTGTTCAGCCACTGTAGAAAACATTATGGAGGTTCCTCAGAAAATTAAAAATAGAATTACCATATGATCCAGTAATCCCACAACTGAGTATTTGCCCAAAGAATAAGTAAACACTAATTCATGAAGATATATGCACCCCGTTTATTGCAGCATTGTTTACAATAGCCAAAATATGAAAGCAGCCTAAGTGTCCCTCAATAGATGAATGGATAAAGAAGGTGATATATATATATACACACATACATACACACACATACACACAATGGAATATTATTCAGCCATAAAAAGAATGAAATTTTACCATTTACAACAACATGGATGGATCTAGAGGATATAATACTAGTGAAATAAGCCAGTCAGAGAAAGACAAATATCATATGATATCACTCATAAGTGGAATTTAAGAAGCAAGAGAAACAAAGAAATAAAGAGACAAATAAAAATGCAGGCTCTTAACTACAGAGAACAAACTGATGCTTAGTGGAGGGGAGGGAGGGATGGGTGAAAAAGGTGAAGGGGATTTAGAGTATGTTTATCATGATGAGCACTGAGTAATGCATAGAATTGTTGAATCATATTGTACACCTGAGACTTACATAACACTGTATGTTAACTATACTGGAATTAAAATAAATAAAATACAAGAAAGAAATTACAAATCAGCTACCATGTACCTGAAGCTTTGGCTTTTCATGCATTAAATAAGAAAAAAGTTTATAGTGTCTTTTAGTACCTGGGCAGAAGATCACAGGGAAATATCTTTTAGAGACTGACATGTACAAACAGTGGATGAGCCCCTTAATTACCTTAGCTGTTACAGGATCCCCTTGATTTGCACTTATATTTCTTGCATTATGTTTTGATTTTGTGTTTCACTGTGATGACCCCCTTCCTTTTTTCAATACTGAGAAAAATATGGTAATGAATAAACTGGCCAGAAAAATATATAATAATATTAATAATAATGTCAGAGATTTCCTAAGTCACAGTAAACAGAATTTTACTTAGTTGTGTACTTATAAAATCAAAATATACACAATTATAAATCTATCTATCTATATAAAACTATATATATATAGTTATTTAATATATAAACTATATTTACAGTTTATGTACATACATACATACGTATATCCAGATGCATATAAATATATATATTTATATATATATGTAAGTGTATTTGTTTATACATACAAACGTCCAAAGTGTGGATATATTATATAATATTCATGTTGTGTATGTTATATGCACATTTTTTTTTAAAGATTTTATTTATTTGAGAGAGAGAATGAGAGACAGAGAGCATGAGAGTCAGAGGGAGAAGCAGACTCCCTGCCGAGCAGGGAGCCCGATGTGGGACTCGATCCCGGGACTCCAGGATCATGACCTGAGCCGAAGGCAGTCACCTAACCAACTGAGCCACCCAGGCGCCCTTTATATGCACATTTATTTTTAAAATAAAATAACACAGATGTAATGTAAAAGAATCATCTATCATCTTGCAAGTGACAACATTGCCTTTATTTCATTTATTTATTTATTTATTTATTATGTTATGTTAATCACCACATATTACATCATTAGTTTTTGATGTAGTGTTCCATGATTCATTATTTACGTATAACACCCAGTGCCCCATGCAGAACGTGCCCTCCTTAATACCCATCACTGGGCTAACCCATCCCCCTACCCCCTCCCCTCTAGAACCCTCAGTTTGTTTCTCAGAGTCCATAGTCTCTCATGGTTCGTCTCCCCCTCCGAATTCCTCCCCTTCATTTTTCCCCTCCTGCTATCTTCTTCTTCTTCTTTTTTTTTTTTTTAACATTTAATGTATTATTTGTTTCAGAGGTACAGGTCTGTGATTCAACAGTCTCACACATTTCACAGCGCTCACCATAGCACATACCCTCCCCAACGTCTATCATCCAGCCACCCCATCCCTCCCACCCCCCACGACTCCAGCAACCCTCAGTTTGTTTCCTGAGATTAAGAATTCCTCATATCAGTGAGGTCATATGATACATGTCTTTCTCTGATTGACTTATTTCACTCAGCATAATACCCTCCAGTTCCATCCACGTCATTGCAAATGGCAAGATTTCATTCCTTTTGATGGCTGCATAATATTCCATTGCATATATATACCACCTCTTCTTTATCCATTCATCTGTCGATGGACATCTTGGCTCTTTCCACAGTTTGGCTATTGTGGACATTGCTGCTATAAACATCGGGGTGCACATACCCCTTTGGATGACTACATTTGTATCTTTGGGGTAAATACCCAGTAGTGCAATTGCTGGGTCGTAGGGCAGCTCTCTTTTCAACTTTTTGAGGAACCTCCATACTGTTTTCCAGAGTGGCTGCACCAGCTTGCATTCCCACCAACAGTGTAGGAAGATTCCCCTTTCTCCACATCCCTGCCAACATCTGTCATTTCCTGACTTGTTAATTTTAGCCATTCTGACTGTTATGAGGTGGTATTTCATTGAGGTTTTGATTTGGATTTCCCTGATGCCAAGCGATGTTGAGCACTTTTTCATGTGTCTGCTGGCCATTTGGATGTCTTCTTTGGAAAAATGTCTGTTCATGTCTTCTGCCCATTTCTTGATTGGATCATTTGTTCTTTGGGTGTTGAGTGACAGCATTGGCTTTAAAGACCAGAGTCCTGCCAGTGACTAGCTCCGTGACTTTAAGCTAATTTCCTAAAATTTCTGAAACTTCTTGAAATTGTATATGATAAAATCCATTTTTTCAGAGCTATAGTAAGGATTAAATAAGCTTATAAATGCAAAGAAGAAAATAGCACAGTATTTTCTCAATGTAGACACTCAATTAATATTGAACATTATTCCTCTTTATTCTAATCCCTGATTAATAATATCACTTTTATTGTAAGAAATTATTGCGTTATTGTGCATTTAACAGATTGTGAAAACATGTGGCAGCTTATACAACAAAAAAATAACAAGATAACTGTGAAATAAATTCTTGCTTAATATTTTACCTGAGTTTGCTGAAGGGATATTATGTATGAGTACAAGCCATTATTAATATCAACTATTGTTTTTAAATTTAAAATAAAAATACCATATGATCCAATAATTCCACTACTAAGTATTTACCCAAAGTAAACACAAGCACTAATTGGAAAAGATATATGTACCCCTATTTTATTGAAGCATTATTTACAATAGCCAAGATATGCAAGCAACCTAAGTGTCCATAGACAGATGAATAGCTAAAGATGTGGTATGTACATATATATGCATATACAAACGATTAGTATGCAGCCATAAAAAGGATGAGATCTTGTCATTTGCAACAACACGGATGAACCCAGAGGGTATTACGCTAAATGAAATAAGTCACATTAAGAAAGACAAATACCATATGATTTTACTCATATGTGAAATCTGAAAAATGAAACAAATGTACAAACAAACAAAAAGCAGAATCAGACCTATAAATATAGAAAACAAATTGATGGTTGCCAGAGGGAAGGAAGTTGGAGAATGGGCAAAATGGATGAAGTGGAGTGAGGGGTACAGGTTCCATTTATGGAATAAATAAGTCATAAATGTATGAAAGGTATAGCATAGGGAATCTAGTCAATGGTATTAACAGTGTTGTATAATGATAGATGGTAGCTACACTTAGGGTGAGCACAGTATAATGTATAGAAATGTTGAATCATTATGTCATATACCTGTAATAGTGTAACATTGTGCATCATCTATAGTAAAATTAAAAAAATATCTTTTTAAACCAATTGTTTTTCTATTTATCTTAGTGCTTCAAATTATCTTATACTATGCTTCAAGATTTACTAAAATAATTTAATCCATCCTCTATGGTCAATATCCTTTCAATTTACCATGCAACAATCACTTGGGTTCTTAAGTATCTAAATATGCTGACCTTGAACAGTTATGTCATAATAAGTATTCCTTCCAATGCTGGGGATCTAATTACACTCTAGATCCTCAGTGTTAGGTAGGGATACTCCTGCTCCTGACTTTGAGAAAAACTGCTCAGAAGTCAATGTAGGATGCAAGAGTTTGTTCAGCCACTTTGTATATGTTAAATTCTATATTAAGTTGAATGCTAATTGAAAATTCCACACAGCTCCTGGCCTTTCCTGTTAGGCATTCTAGTATTTGCAAACACCACATTGAGCAGTGTGGGCACTAAGAATCTCATTGTCATCATATACCTTTGTTTTCTTACTAGGTTACAAATACAAAGTAAGTTAACATTTCTTAATTCCAAGGCAATGCTGTAATTTCCTCTTAACCATCTTTAGCTTATTTATTAATTACATTATACTTATTATTCATTTATCATGTATGAAACAAACATTTGATAAGGACCTATTATACTAGTGTGTCCCAGTCACTGTTTTATGTGTTATTAACACAACGGTTCACATTTTTAATGGAGAAATAATGTAATAATGCTCAGGAACTTATTTTTAAATACTTTGGACTATTTATTTATTTTATTTAAAGATTTTATTTATATATTTGTCAGAGAGAGGGAGAACACAAGTAGGCAGAGGGAGAGGGAGAAGCAGGCTCCCCACTGAGAAAGGGGCCCGAAGTGGGACTCGATCCCAGGACCCTGGGATTATGACCCGAGTGGAAGGCAGACACTTAACCGATTGAGCCACCCAGGCGTCCTTACTTTGGACTATTTAATGCAACCAGCAAGTACCATAAAAACTTTAATGACATAAAAGTTCCAGCTTTTCAATGGTTCTGTATTTCTACTGAATTATTATCTTAAATATCATCAGGCATGGAATAAAAGCTGCATGGCTTTGGGGCGCCTGGGTGGCTCAGTTGGTTAAGTGTCTGACTCTTGATTTTAGCTCAGGTCATGATCTCAGGGTCGTGGGATCAAGCCCCACGACAAGCTGTGTGCTCAGCATGGAGTCTGCTTGAGATTCTCTCTCTACCTCTGCCTCTGCCCCTCCCCCTGCTCATGTTTGCTCTCTCTCTCTCTCTCAAAATAAATAAATAAAATATTGTTAAAAAACCCTGGATGACTTCAGGAAATTCATTTTCATATACACTATATTTTGATATCACTTCCTTTGCCCACCTAAAATATTTTAAAAATTAAATTTTAAAAATATATCATAAACCTATGGGGTGCCTGGGTGACTTAGTTGGTTAATGTCCAACTCTTGATTTCAGCTCCAATCATGATCTCAGGGTCATGAGACCCTGAGTGTGGGGCTCCATGCTCAGCGCAGAGTCTGCTTAAGACTGTCTCTCCCTCTCCCTCTGCTCCTTCCCCGCTCTCAACTCTTTCTCTTTCTCTCTCAAATAATTTTTAATATATATATTTATATTATTACATTATTATATTTATATATACTTATATATATACATATCATAAATCCTAGAATATATGTTGTAACACAGAATAGAATTGTTAATAGTACAGATTCTGTAATGCTTAACCGATTGAGCCACCTAGGCATCCCTACTTTGGACTATTTAATGCAACCAGCAAGTACCATAAAAACTTTAATTTTTTATTTATTTATTGTTTATTATTTATTTATTGTTAGTATAGATTCTGTAACTACATTAGCAACTAAAATTCTAGTCCTTGAGCTCACACTTGAAGGATTATTTTTGGGACAAACAAACTGGGAAAGTGGTAGGTCTATCCCTTCGTGGGACAGCACTCCACCTTTACGTTCTTAATATGAACTACCACATACCTCAGTTTCATGTTTTAATATTCTTCCTAGTAGCTCTTCATAGTATTCTTCATAGGAAAAATAAATGTGTTTTACTAAAAATAACTAAAAACCATTGATCTAGTATTATTGTAACTGGTCAATATTAATATCAGTCTTCTACTGTTATGGAATAGTCCTAGATTATAGACTAAAATAACGTTGGGTTTGATTTTATAGTAGGATTGAGGATTTTGTTAGTCGGAAATTGGTCAGTGAGTGTGTAACAATGTGAGACAAAGTATAACTGTAAGCCTTGCCCTAATCAGTCAGGCGGTGTGCACTATATGTACAATTAGTCAATGATTTGAATTACATCATATTTTCACATCTCCTAAGACACTGCTAACTAAAAACATCTACATAGTCATGTGTCTCTTTTATCTGTTAATTTATTACACATAAGTTGAGAAAATGCTCTATATCTTTCAGATGGCAGTGTCAGTGTTTTGGGGTTTTTTGCCTTATTACATTATAAGCACTTTAATGGCACCCCAGTACAAATTATTATCTTTTTATTACAAATGAAGTTGTTCAGTCTTTAAGAGGTCAATTAACTTTCCCAGGGTCATACAGCAAGAAAAAAGTGTTTCTGGTTTCCTTCAGGAGATTTTAATATCCTCAGCAACACTTTCTGTACACTTAGCATGGTGCTTCATCAGAATGTGGAGTCAATGAATCTTCTTGACTGACTCATCTCTAAGTGAAGCTGATTATAGCAACTCTAACCTGGTAAGATTAGCATACCATTCCTCTAATTTTATTTTTCCAGTCATAATAAAATAGTGGAAGAAATATACTGATTAAGTCCTACATGAATGTTCTTGAAACTAATAGCAGGGAGCAGCAAAGAGGAAACTCCTTGTTCATAGTAGAAAATACCTACTACCCTGAATCCCATCTATAAAGAAACAGTGACACATACAGTATAAATTAGATCTTGTAGAGCTCACTCCTAGGTTCAGACCTTGGGGAACACTAAGTTGTACTTTTGGAAAGCTGAAACTAATACCACTTTTTAAAAAAACTTTTTTTTTTAATAGCATTCTAAATGTAGTTTGACGAAAATTGTCCAGGAAAGCTGGGCAAAGAGTAGTAATTGATGCATTGTGTCTTTGAAGAGATTGATGTGCAAAGGATAGGAAAAGTCTGAGTGTTGATCTGCTCCACTATTATTAACCTTGTCTTTTGAAGGGAAATAAATGCTCAGTCACCATGGTCTATAACATATAGGCCTCTTGCGTCCAGGCCTTTCTTGCTGCTAGTCCAGAACTGAATACACACAAACATATATGAGGCTGAATGATGGTAAGTATTTTCAAACAACATATCTAAATCTATAATTCTTAGTGTTGCAGGCACCAGGCTCTTTCCTCATAATATAGCAAACAGATGATACTTACAGTCCCCAAATAAATTTGAATTGATCCCACTCAAAATAATGGTAATCTGAAAGAAACCCTATATTGAAATGATGCTAAAATATGTGAACAACTACCAAAAAAATGACAAAAAAGTAAGACAACTGAAATTAATATACATAATGAAAAAATGTTTTCCATGGACTCTGGGAAATAAAGAAACATAAAACAAACAGAATTCAAAGGAAATATAATAGGAAAATGTGATTTCATGAAAACTGAACTGGCACAGCTAGGAATAGACATGAAAAGTAAAAATAATAGAAAATAGGGCATTCACAAAGTAATTAGAAAATAAGCTCTGTGGAAAATAAATTCAGGAACCGGAAGAATAGATTTGACATATGAAAGCAGAATTATGACATAGAAAAATAAAACTTTTAAAGTTGTTTAGGAAAAAATGGTAAACTGATACATAATTTTTAAATCAAATAAAATATTAGATGACTATTTAAAAATAAAAGTATTTTTTCTAAAATAAAGGATTACCTATATTGATAGTTTGAATATTATACAGTGTCCCAAAGGGATAATAAGTATTATATGATTGCAGAAAGATACATTTTTATACACACACACACACACATATATATAATTCTGAAACAAAATTAGCAAACAAAATCCAAAATTATAAAAAGAGAGAATGCTCCAAGACTATTTGTTCCAAAAATGAAAGACTAAATTAATATTAGAAAATCTATAAATGCATCTTACTATGTTAATTGATTAAAAAAAAGCATCTGACTATTTTACTGGGTGTAGAAAAAGCATTTATAAAATTTAAAATATATTCATTTTAAAATATCTTATTGTCTTAGGGGTACTTTCTTAACCTGATGAAGAGCATCATAAAAGCCTACAGAAAAACAACACAATAAATTCAGACTTGTTGGAAATATTTTTCTTTAAATCAAGGTTGTAAGTTTGCTCACTACCACCATCTCCAGTAAATACTGCTTTGAAAATCATGGCCTGTGCAGAAAAAAAGAAAAAAAAAAAGAAAAAAAAAGAAATTCATAAGGATTAAAATACAGAAAATGTTATTTATAGAAGATACGAAATCTCCAAGGAAAGTATTGGTAATTTTATAGAACTAAGAGATGAACTTAGAGGGTGGGTGGATATAAGTGAAATACAAGTAAGTCAACTGCATTTTTACACACCAAACACAAAACAATCAGAAAGAAAAAATTTAAAAAGAAGGTTATTTTGTACCTTTTGATCAACATCTTCTCATTTCTTTTACCTCCGTCCCTAGGAAACATCATTCTTCCCTGCTTCTATGTATTTGACTTTTTTAGATTCCACATATAAGTGAGATCCTGTAGTTTTTTTCTTTCTGTGCCTGATTTCTTTCACTTAGCATAACGGTACAAACTTGCAGTTATGTAGAATGAACAAGTCTAGAGATCTAATGCATAGTGTGGTAGCTATAGTTAATAGCAACATAGGAAGAATATTTCTTCACGGACTACTTTTTCAGAGTTTCAAATTTTTATAATGCAATTACTATGCAAATGTATTGTGTAGACAATGTTCTTTTAAATAAAATATATCTAATAATAACTAAAGGAATAAATATGATAAAATGAAAAAGATGGAGAAACAAAAGAAAATAAAACAATAGTTTCCTTAAAATTTTCTGTATTATTTCCTGGCTCTTGCTCCTAACAAAACAATTTTGTCTAAAACTAGTCTGGTAATGCATGTCTTAACTAAATTCAACTTGTGTAGCACATACTGTCATTGGTTATTTTATTTATTTTATTTTATTTTATTTTTTTAAATGTTTTTATTTATTTATTCATGAGAGTCAGAGAGAGAGAGAGAGAGGCAGAGGCAGGGGGAGAAGCAGGCTCCCCGCCTAGCAGGGAGCCTGATGCGGGACTCGATCCCAGGACCCCGGGATCATGACCTGAGCCGAAGGCAGACGCTTAACCATATGAGCCACCCAGGCGCCCTGTCATTGGTTATTTTAAAGAGTGATTTTTTTTCCCCTTAGTTCAATGGTCCTGAATATGTACCTGGGGTAAGGGGCGGAAAACTATTTAGCCTCAGAAGTCCACTTTTACGTAGGCTTCTATTTAAACCCAATGGCATCCCAGAAACTAGCAACATAAGTAGGCTGGGATTGGACCAAACCCTCCAGATTTTCATAAACCTGATGTTCTCAAATTCCTAGCAGTAGGCTTGAAATCAAGTGACCTATTTCAAATTCAAAAAAGGGAAAAGTTGAATTTCCAAGCACCCTATAGCATAAGTAATAAAGTTAAAAGAGTTGTGCAATTGCATATGTAAAGTTTATTTTGTTTTGCTCATTATTAAAATAATTAAAAGATATGAAGGAAAACAGTGGAGACTTTTATAATTTCTGGATTATGTTGGTATACTATTAGCTCATCAATTCCTTCTGAGGAAGAACCAATAATTGGTATAGAAACAATTATTAAAATAAAACAAATAGGTATATCTAGTCTGTAATGGAAAAAAAAAAGATAGCTTCTAATTTCAGCCATTTTCTCACACTAAGTATATGAATAAAAGTATGCGCCTTGGTACAGAAATCTGTTGCCAGATTTAGAGGGAAGCTACTCATCTTATGCATTCAAATATACCCTAGAATTTGTCTATTTTGTATTCTGCTGTACCTTTTATTATACTTTTAGGCATTATGCATAATTTAGGGAAAAGGTAATTCTAGGTATATAAATTCTGTCGGGATGTGATGTCATGCCTTACTTCAGAGCTCTAGTTGGGAAAGTAGCAGGAGTTGATGAGAAAAGTAAAAGCATGTGAATAAGATAAAGACAGAAAACATAAAAAAAAAATATTAGCTCCCAGGTCTCATATGTATAGCAAAATATGAAATTAAAGCAATATTGTAATTATTTTAGGCAAAACATGAATGCTTCAAACAACTTGAGTCTTCACCCTTCATTCCTGCTTAAGTCAAAATACTTGTTTGGGTCCTGGTATCATTTGAGATTGGGATCTCTCAAAAAAACAAACAAAACAGCTTCTGAATGGTATTTATATTACAACAGCAGGTATGCTGACTTGATTATGGTAACTGTTTGATAATAATTTATAAATATAAATTAAATATTAATAGCTTATTGTCACTATGCCATCAATTAAGTATTTGAGCAAAAGTAATATAAGAACATAAATATAAAAAATACTACGCAGCCTCTCCTAAATCAATCAATAATCCTTAACACTTAAAAAATGTTTCTCTTATTTTTCTTTGGCAAAAATAAAGAAGGCAATTTATCTTGATTCAGAAATAAAACAATAACAGAGGATAAGAAGAATTCGGGGAAATTCCAAAAGAGATTATTCTCTCTTAAATAATTCAGTGTGGAAATGAATTGGGTTTAGTGTGATAATCTCTCTGAGAGATCTCTAAAATCATAGAGTGTAATTTAAGGCATCTGGGGCCTCCTGATTAAATTATCAATGACAAGCAAAAAAGGGTTAGTGCTGGTTCTGAACCTAAAAATTTGTCTGTATATGTTGTTCTTTTTAATCCCAAAAAAGAACGTGCAGGACGTTTGGTTTTGTTGTGTGCTTTCTTTATATATCACAGACATGGCTTGATATGCATATTCATTAAGAAAGCATCAATTAAGCAGAGTGAGCTAAATGAAGTATGCTAATATGCAATGATTCTAAACTACCACAGGGTGGTAGGAGATTCACTTTCCACAACATTTATCTAATTGGCAGAACTAACTGCTTTGCTACACTGCAACCACATTCAAATCCCTTATTAGAAACTATATCATTGTTACTGCTCAATAAGTGTGAATAAAACCTCAGAGGCAAAATTATACTTTAGGATATGCTATACTTAAACAAAAGTTCAATTCAACTAGAAAGAATGTGTGCATATATTAATTTGGTTCCTTTGCTTGTTTGTATGTTTTCTTTTCTTTTTCTTTTTTTTTTTTGCATAAAAGACAATTTATCTTTAATGATTAATGTAGGGGAAGTTCACAAGATACTTTTAACAAATTTATTATATTATTTATTTGTTATGACATTTAAATGATATTTCATGAAAACATTCCCCAATATGGAAATATACCTGTATATATTATTAAATAAGAATTTCAATTTGGAAAAATTAATAAATATGTGTGGTCCAACTTTTTTATTTTACAGGTATATAAAATATATCTATGTAAAATATATAAATATTTATATACATATACATATAAATATTTATATGTATATGTATATAAATATTTATATACATAAATATAAGTATATAAATATAAGTATATATAAGTATATAAAATAAGACTAGGGTATGTTACAAAGATGACACAGTTTGTGAAATAATTAACTCAATCAACTGAGTCTATTTTTTTAAAGTTTTTGTCTAATTTTTATTTAAATTCCAGTTAGTACACAGTGTAATGTTAGTTTCAGGTGTACAATATAGTGATTCAACACTTCCATACATCACCCGATGCTCATCACAGCAGGTGTACTCCTTAATCCCATCACCTATTTCACCCATCCATCCACCTACTTCCCCTCTGGTAACCATCAGGTTGTTCTCTATAGTTAAGAGCCTGTTTCTTGGTTTGCCTCACTCTCTTTTTTTTTTCCTTTTGTTTGTTTTGTTTCTTAAATTCCACATATGATTGGAATCATATGGTATTTGTCTTTCTCTGATTGACTTATTTTGCTTAGCATAATACTCTCTAGATCCATCCATGTCACTGCAAATGGCAAGATTCCATTCTTTTTGATGGCTGAGTAATATTCCTGTGTGTGTGTGTGGGTGTGTGTGTGTGTACATATATATATATATATATATATATACCATCTCTCCTTTATCCATTCATTTATCGATGGACACTTGGGCTGTGTCTGTAATTTGGCTATTGTTGATAATGCTGCTATAAACATCGGGGTACATGTATCCCTTTGAATCAGTATTTTTGTATCCTTTGGGTAAATACCTAGTGGTGCAATTGTTGAATCATAGGGTAGTTCTATATATGTTCTATATGAGCCACATATAAAGAAAAGATATATAAATACATTGAAACAAATGAGTGAAGAGTGCAAAGGTTGAAGACAGAACTTTGTGAAATGCCAGTATGTGGAAGTCAGTGAAAAGAACCAAAACTGAGCTGCTACAATGAAAACTAAAACAATGTACTGTAGGTCACCCAATAAGACTGTCATCTCCTCTTCTAAGCCCCCACACATGTTGTAGCTCCCTAACTAGATTGGAAACTCCTTCATCATCTTTTCTATAGAATACTTAACACTTTATCTTACTGAACAAATAACTCTTGCCATATGGTATATATGTATGTATCTGTGTGTGTGAGTGTGTGTGTGTGTATAGATATATATCTCCCATATGGTATTCAATAATATCAAAAGGCTTTAAAACATGTAGATGTTTTGGAAGTCATTAGTGATGAGTATGGATAAAGGAGTGTAAATCATTCTGTTAAATCAAGAATAATGAGACAAAGACATCCAATTTTACAGAAAACTTTTTCCTATAGGATCATGATCCTTGTTTTATTCATATATGGGAAAAAATCAGTAATATGCCCAAACTTACTATTTTACTGTGAATATACATTTATACATTTTTCCAATCACTAAAAGTATATTTTCAACTCATTATTTCTACAACCAATAACATTTTAAATCTAATTAATATAAAATCTTATTATCTTGAAATTTTATGAATAGTTAAGAGTGTCTACATTTTGATGTTTTCCATGGTAGCTAAAATGTAGTAAAGAATAATATTTTAGAAGTTTTTTTTACTTAAACAGAGAAATAAAGAACAAGAAATTTCTGCCTATGTGTGAATTTAAAGTGTAAAAAAAAAATCTGCAGACTTTTTATTTGCCTTTTATTAATCCATGACACTGGAGATAACCAGTGAGAAAGGAAAAATAACCATAGCATGTACCACAATCAACTAAGCATTCTGCCTGGAGGCAGTTTTCTGATAGGAGTACAGAAGGGGACCCCAAGCAAAACAAAGAGGAGTCACTTTGTTGTGGAATCAGCATATGGGATTTGCATAAGCTAAGACGCCTGGAATTTGTGGGACAGGGTACCAGAGAAGGTGATCAGCATAGACCACTATGGAAAAGAAAAATACTACAAAGACTTGTAAACTGCGTAATTCACAGAACTCACATAGGATTGGTAGATAACTCAACGTTATTATCCATATTATTATCCATTTTGATTTACAAATTCAATTCATATTAAATCAAAATCCTCATACTGCTTTTTTATAGGATTTGGCAAGCTGATTCTAAAATGTATATGGAAATGCAAAGAAACTAAAATAAGCAAAATAATTTTGAAAGGGAGCAAAAAATAGAAAGAAGTCATTTTCTAAGTTCAAGAGAGAATATAAAGCTGCATTTTTAAGAGAACACAGAATTGGCTCTCAGATACACAGATTAATGGACCAGAATAGAATCCAGATATAAACCTATGACTATATGGTCATTTTTTATTCTTTAAAAAGTACACTTAGTTACACTAGTGTAGAAAAGAAAGTCTTTGCAATGAACAGTGCTGAAAAAGCTAGATATTTACAAGGAAAAAAATAATCTAGGCCCTATATCACATCATACATATTATGTCAAAATAAATTATATAGCCAACCTTAAAAGATAAAAATATAGAGGCATCTGGCTGGCTCAATCGGTAGATCTCAGGGTCATGAGTTCAAGCCCCAGACTGGGTGTAGAGCTTATTTAAAAAAAAATATCTATATAGAGTGAAGGAAGAAAATTTAGGAAAAATCTTCATCAGCTTGAGATAGACTTCTTATACAGGACATAGAAGACAATCATGCTTTACTAAAATTAAAGTCCTCTGTCCCTTAAGTTTATATACTCAGAGTCAATATTTTATATATATATGTACTATATAGAAACACATATATATACATAAGGTATATATTTCACATTTTTTATTCAGTATATGCAAAATTTCATACAACTCCATAAAGACTACTAACAAAAAAAAATTTTTTTTTAAGATTTTATTTATTCATTTGACAGCGAGAGACACAGTGAGAGAGGGAACACAAGCAGCGGGAGTGGGAGAGGGAGAAGCAGGCTTCCCGCCAAGCAGGGAGCCTGATGCGGGGCTCGATCCCAGGACCCTGAGATCATACCTAAGCTGAAGGCAGTCACTTAACGACTGAGCCACCCAGGTGCCCCTACTAACAAAATTTTTAACAGGGCAAAAATTTTAAGTAGACTTCAAAAATAAGATATACAAATGACCAATTAGTACAGAACATATTCAAAATCATTTATCACTGGTGAAAAGTGATTATCATGTTTTAGCAAGGGTGTGGACCAACCAGAATTCTCTTACGTTGCTGGCATTGTATTGATATGAACATCTACAGCAGGCAAAAGTAAACCGACAGAAAGCATAACAGTAGTAGTCTGGAGTTGTGTTTGAGTAGAGGTATTGATTGCAAAAATACACAATTGAACTTCTGGGTGGCATATAAACGTTGTGTATCTTGATTGGGACGATAATTAGACATACACATTTGTCAAAACTCATCAAATTGTACATTCAAAGTGGGTTCATTTAATTGTGTGAAAAATATACCTCTATAAACTTGATTTAAGATGTAATAAGTTTTTAAAATGTCTAGGGGCGCCTGGGTGGCTCAGTCGTTAAGTGTTTGCCTTCGGCTCACGTCATGATTCCAGGTCCTGGGATCGAGCCCCGCATCGGGCTCACTGCTCGGGCAGGAAGCCTGCTTCTCCTTCTCCCACTCCCCCTGCTTGTGTTCCCTCTCTCGCTGTGTCTCTCTCTGTCAAATAAATAAATAAAATCTTTAAAAAAAAAATAAATAAATAAATAAATAAATAAAATAAAAAATAAAAAATAAATGAAATGTCTAACTGTAGGACTTTTGAACCAGTTTTAACATGTTTCTTATGTTTCAAAGGTATATATAAATTCCACTTCAATTATAATGAATATTCAATTAACATAAACTAGTAATTTGAGTCATATTTTCATTTTTTTAAACTAAGATAAGTATCATCCTAATCATGTAGACAGTTGCAGCACTTAAAAACTTAGATCTCGTGAAGACCTGCATATGAGTGATCTACATGGTAGAGGTGAGAGTTTGTGCTATACTTTAACTCACCCAAATATATACCAACCAATATGGGAAGAAGTAAAATGCACCCTATTAATCAGGGCACGCCTGCCACACTCCAGGGTTTTATTCTACATTTCTCAGTCCCCAGGTAAAACATTAAGGTCTGACCTACTCTATGCCTGTACACGCACTGATTTGTAACACCAAGTAAGACGGTACAATCAAAGAGCAAAGTCAGAAAGAAGTATCAACTCCCTGCAAAAGATGAAACCTCTGTTGTTAGTCATACTATTGACAGCATCACTAATGTAGTTAACAACGAAACTTAGAAACTAAGCAAAAAGATTTATCTTCATCACATCTGCCTTCATGATTATATTTCTTTGGAAAGGGAGGTTGCTAATTATGTGCCATATGTGTGCATTCAAGATTTCTTTCTTTCTTTTTTATTCCTTCCTTTCTTCCAAACCTGTTTTTACAAAAATAAATACTGAAGTTACATATCATAATTTTCTTCCACCATAACACACCCAATAATGCCATAGTATGTGTAGAATTTTAGACAAAATTTTTCTATTTATTAACGAATCACATACACTTTAAAACTACAACAGATAAAGAGCATAGGCATATATTTCAGAAACAAATTTACACATGTAACTAATTCATTTAATGCCCAGAAAGAGAACACATACACATATGCCACTGTCATTGTCAAAATCCTTTTAAAAAGCACAAAGTGATAAATTAACATAATAAATATTCACTGGTATTATCTATTACCAGAAGTAGCACAAAGCCCTTGATTATCAAGTTTTAGAATGTTTCCATTGTTCAATTGTGAGATATTATGGAGATGAATGAAAACATCCCCTGTATTAACAAAGGGAAAATTATATTGGCTATTCTGAAAAGTCAAAGTAATTAGAGGATTTTGTGCAGAAAACCTGAGATTTTTCATTCATGTTAAAATTGGAAACAAAAACTGAACCGCTATTCTGGGTAAGTACTGTCTTTTAAATGATAATTTCTATTTCATGGTATTTAAAAACTATTAGTAACATTAGAGTTCATGTAGGACCTTCAAATCAGCAAACACTATTACAGGGGAAGAAATTGGAATGTTAAGTAGATGAACATTGTTGAACTACTCCAAATACTCTAGCATTTTGTGGGGGCTGGGGTTTGGAATTTTTTTTTTTTTTTTAAGGATTTGTTTGTTTTTTTCCTTGGTGGAACTGCAACTGTCCATTACTCACACAAGTTCATACTTCTAGGATAAGATAAGAAGTATACTTTTCTTTCTACATAAATAATCCTTTCACTCTGGAGGTCACTATGGTGTCTTGAACTTGTATCCTCTAGGCTGTCTAAAGTGAATGCGGTATGCTGGAGCAAGCTTGGCACTGAATGCTAAATTTTCAGTAACTTTGCTAACATTTGACATCAGGTCGGTAGCTTGAAATGGATCATGGCACAGTATTTTACACCATGATAATTAACAAATGCTACAAATCAGTCCTTCCCTCTTGCTGACCTTCAGGTTTGGAAGAAAGGAAGGAATAAAAAAGAAAGAAAGAAATCTTGAATGCACACATTCAAGACCTTGGTTATTAATCACTTACCAACACACCAATGATGATATTTCATTTCAAAAGTTTTTTTTTTCCAGAAAAAGGAGAGAAAAGAAAGGAAAAGAGAGGAAGGAAGGATGGAAGGAAGGAAGGAAGAAAGGAAGCAAGGGAGGGAGGGAGGAAGGAAGGAAATATTTAACCATTCAACTCTTTAACCTACATTCTTACAATTCCTAAAAGTAATCTTTTAGGGTTTTTAAAATATAATTTGGAAAACCATATTAAAATGTAAGACTTCTAAAAATATCATTTGGAATATGAAATTAGTTTTTCAATAACATTTTCTTCATCTCCTAAAGGATGATAAAATTTTTTTCCTACTCTGTAAGCATTCTTTTCGGAAGAGAAAATTCATGCAAATATATTTCAGAGAAGAAAATAAAAGATTTCCTATCAATAACCATAAATATCTTCACCCACAAGACGAGAAGGGTGAGGTGAATAAAATCTGATTTAGAAAACTATAGTAACTTTTTACATTTATTTCCATGATCACCATAGCAGTCTTCTAGTTTTGTTCTTTTTCCAAGAGTCCTCCCTTAGAATAAACTCTCTTGACTGCTTGTTGCCTGAAGAGCCTTACTAAAATGTTAAGTATTGTGATGTTACTGCATTGCTTAATTTTTTCTTCAATAGACTTCCATCACTGTAGATTTGTAAATTATTCCTAGACTGTAATATATGCTCTTAGCTTATAACCACTATCTCCATTTCATTCAACATTTCTTTATACCAACATTTAATAGTGAATAGCTATTATAACAACCATTGGACTGGTTCTGAAATAGACATCCACGATATATAGATGGAAAAGTCATGGTTCATAAATTAAGGAATTGATACTTTAGATAGGAAACTGTCAAGAAAAGAGAGGATTATATAGCAGGGTTCACATATTAACTCACACTATAACTCGAAATCACAGATAAAATAAAGATCACTGATTTTCGTTTATTTTGATACTATTTTCTCCCCAATTCTCTATCAATAGATCACTAGAGGAATAAAGATAATTAATTAAATATCCCTATCAGATTACAGTATGTGGGATAATGTAAACATTGCCTGAGGATAGTACTCTCACTTGGAAAAAAGAACTTAGCTTTGCCTCTTTTCCTAAAATAAGGCCATCCATTCATTCACTCATTCATTCATTCAGGGAGGGGGCCATATTTATGCATCCATGTGGAAACAAGGGGTAGGGACAAACTGATTCCATGTTAGCATTTGGAGATTTACTGTCTTCTGTCATATATCTTTGGGAAAATTCCTTTTTCATATAGGCATGGCTTACCCTGCTAGAATCCCTAGTTAATTTTGACAACTAATACCATTATATTTGATCCTTTTAACTTACACAGGGACAGGAAGTGCCTTCTAGATGACTGGCTTTCACTTGAAATCAAGCTATCCTCAGGCTCCCCAGTGTTCCTTGGAGGTACAGTCTTCAGTAGGTCAGGCATGCTGTTCTCTGTAGTTCCATGCTATACTTACACCCATTAATCTTTCTCTTTATATCACAATTCCTATATGCTTGGAAGTGAAACAAATTATTGTATTTCATCTATGCCATCTCCTTTACCATAAAACATAACGAATTCTCTGTAATAGCCGGAAAATCTTTGATCTAAATCAAGCCCATGTTATACTGAATTGGGATATAAATAAATATGAAAAATATTCTAAGACAAAAACATGTTTGCAAAGATTTTGTCTATCATATAATATTGTTATTTAATGTTACTGTCTACTTTTTCTCTGTAATTTTCCCTTAAACAATAGAAGATTTGGGTTAGCTCGGGTAAAGTATTTGTACACAGAAAAGTTGACTGAAAAACCCATTATTAATAATTTAAAACTTGTACATAAATTTTGGTAATTGCTGGGAATCCAAACTGAAAAAAAAAAAAAAGGAACTAAAGATTTCCCAGAAAAACCAAATCCTAAGATAAACCCTGTAAGCTCGTTATGGACTTATCCGGGTAAAAAAAAATAAATACCTTTGGAGCAAAAGCAAAACATGAAACTGTACCAGAGCAAGAAAGCATGATAGTTGTGGGAAAATACAAGGGTTTCACTATGGCCAACATGCAGGATCTGAGGATTGGAGAGAAAACAGTGAGGCTGGAGAAATAAGTAAGGCAAAAGATTAGGATATGTTTTGGATGTTATTCAATGAATGTATGTTGGAGTCTCTAACAATAAAAAAAATGTCTTTTAGGTAACAATGTTTTCAAGTTATATTTAAAAAGTATTTTTGAAGGAAGGAGAATGGATTTGGGGAAGAGCACAAATCTTGAGGCAAGAAGACAATAGTAAGTTAGAGTAGAAATGGAGGGGCCTGGGTTTGAAACACATATGTTTAAACATATCCATTCCCCACATATTTGAATCAGCCTTTTAAAAAATACAGTTAGAAGTGTAAGGCAATGGTTGATTATATTTAATGAGAACTTCAAGAAGAAACAGTTGCTTGGCATAGGGTGTTAGGGAATATAAAATGCTGACATCATTATTTTTGTTGTAAAGGCAATGAGAAAAGTTAATAATATTTAAAATATTCACATAAGGGAGGAAGAATACAGAACATTAGCCACATGATGTTAATATCCTCCGTAGTTTAGATTAGCGTATATACTGTGTCTTGGTCATCCTAAAATGCAGTCCTGGTTAGCTTGTTTGCTGAGAAAGGCAATGTAGTTTTCTGGAATAGTTACTTCCACATTTTATAGACTGTAACTCAAATCTTTTATTTTGAATGTTTATTGTGGGATACTCACTATACGTTATAGAATCGTATATATTTTATGCATTAGCTCTCTAGACTTATTCATCCTATATGACTGTAATTTTGTAAACTTTGACCAACACCTACCCATTTTCCCTACCTTTCAGCCCGTGGTCGCCACCATTTTACTCTCTGCTTGTGTGTATTTAACTTTTTAGATTCCACATGTAAGTGAACTTATGTGATACTTGTTTTTCTGTGTCTGGTTTATTTCATTTAGCATAATGTCCTCCAGTTTCATCCTGTTGGTGTAAATGGCAAGTTTTCCTTCTTTTTTTAATGGCTAAACAATATTCAAGTGAGTGGTGTGTATGTGTGTGTATGTGTACACATCACATTTTCTTTATCCATTCATCTGTCGATGGACATTTAGGTTGTTTCCATGTCTTGGCTTTTGTGACTAATGCTGCAATTAAACATGGAGGCACACATATGTCTTAGAGTTATTCATTTTGATGCTATTGTAAATTGGATTGTTTCCCTGATTCCCTTTTTCAATAAATCGTTGTTGGGGTAAAGAAATGCAAATGATTTTTGTATGTTGATTTTAACCTCTTTCAATATTATATGCTACATTTAATTACACTTTAATATTCCACATCTCACATTTTAGGCATTAGGAACACTACTTGCTTGATTTCCATGATAGTCTTAATGTCTTATATCACAATGTTAAACTTCAATAGCACTTTTTAATTTAAAAACCCTATATTAAATTAAACATAATTTTAATATAGGGACTGGACTCTAAATCTCTTGAGTGCAAACACTAGGCCATTTCTTATTTGAATTCCTAAGAAGAGAATGCTTTCTCCCACATAATAGGTGCCCAATAAATGTGTACTAAATGGTGAAAACTCAGGCCACAAATTCTAAAAAAGAAAGTCAAAGCTAAAATATATTAAGTTTCTAGTAATTATCCATTTTTTTCTATTTGTATCTCAAAAATGTCAACATTCTGTGGGATAGATCTACAATTTATTCTTTTTTTTTACACAAAAAGACATTGAAATAGTAACTTAAAAATCTAGCTGCTGAATTAAAACATATCCAGTTTCAAAGTTATTTCTACCTAAACACACTTTTAATCTAAGCCAAGACTCATTTACAGGCTTCTATCTTTCAAAGGAATATGATTTCTTAAAGTGCTATCGTATGCCAGACACTGAAATAAATATCTCACATGTATAACTTTATTTAAATATCCTCTAACATTATAATATGGGTTCTACTTTTCACATTGAATTAGCAATGAAAAAAAAAAAGTGGAACCTAGATGCAGAGGACCTTGTCCATATCACATAGCAAAGGGTAAATGGAACTGAGAAGTCTACCTGTGTCCATTTCACTCAAAGCATGTGCGTTTAAATATTATTCCAAATTCAAACATTAAAATTATAAATGAATCTATACTTGGAGAGAAAAATAAAGAATAGTTACACAAAAGATATGACAAGATGTGGCAAATCATATGACCATGACTTTCCAATGTCAGTTTCTAATTTTCTGTATACTATCTAGACTAGGGTAGGTTCCTATATCTTAAATATACACCTAGGATAAAACTTCTAGTTTCACATATTTTTCTGAATAATACCTATTTAAAAGGAGTTGATAATCACTGAAATCTCACTACTTTTACATCTATCTTTAGTATGGCAATTTTAAAGTTGTTAGATATCTGTTTACTTACCTCATTTGATCTCACTTTAAGGACAGGGAACAAATTAGAATCACTGTTTATTTTTAAAATATCAGTTAATATAATCATGTCTCAGTCATCTTAGCTGGAAAGCTTGGATACATCTTTGATTATTTCATTTTTCTGGCTCCTTACATCCACAAGAGCCAAACAATAACATTTAAATAGAGGAAAAGAATCCTGTCATGTTCAGGTATAACCCTCATAGGGGATTTCATTGCACAAAGGATTAACCTTTGGACTCTTTAACATACTGTACAAGGTCCTTCGCCATCAACTCCAACCTACTTTATTTTTTATCATCTGCCATTTTCCTCTGTTCTTGTTATAATCTGTGTTTCTGCCATTCCCTGAACATGTGCTACTTCATACTTCCATGCTTTTATACATTTTGTTCTCTCATCCTTGAATGCACATTTCCCACATCTCTGCCAGGAGAATACAAACTTACTGCTTATGGCACAAATTAAAGGTTGTAAAGAATATACCTTCTGGACCAGGCAGAGTTAACACTTTATCCTCTGTGAGATCACCACTTTGCAAACACACAGTACAGTCTTTAATACGCTGCATTATTAAAGCAATTACTTACAAAGCTGCATTTACTCATTGAATGGCATATTCTGAATTGAAAAAAAACAATTTCTGGTCCATATTTTAGTATTATACCTCACTTAGTAATTAAAGATTTTCAAACAGAATACTCAGTATATAATTGTTATCTTAAAATTTGTATATTCTATGATCTCTAACATAATTTGTGGATAGAGTAGACAGTTAATATATTTTAATTTTAATGTATTAACAGAATACTAATGAATATCTAATTAGAAATTGTGGTTCACTATTCACATAAAAATTTCAAAATTTGTTAGAGCTATAAAGAAAGCTTAGAAAACCTAAATAGAAGGATTTACACGTTCTTCTGATGATACATTCACCTCTTAAAACACAAAAATTTACAGAAGTTTTATTTACTTCTTATTATTAAAATAATTTTTCTAGTTATCTTATCCTCTGATACCAAATCCCATTGTATAAAATATTACATGAATCAAATATCTGGGTTCATTTTTTAAGCAAGAGTCATGTTTCTCCAGTGATGAAATGTCAACTTCTGTATTTCATACACTGTCAAATTTTCCATATTGCTTAAGAAAAGGTCTGAATAAATACATAAACCATGTCCTAAACTCTAAAATCTGAAAATTTATTAGACATCTAAAAGAGTGTACCACTCACTGACAGTATTTTGTCTTCCCTCTGATATTCATAAAATGACTCAAAGAATCCTTATGTCATAAAAGTCTGACAAAATAGAAAAAAAAAGAGTTGTCTAGTAAAAGACATCATAGAATTATGAGAGTAAGAATATATGTTAGTTACAGTTATGTCACTAATTCATTATGGCTTATGATTTAATCCCCATTTTACCATTTCATAAGGACTTATGAGTAGATTGCCAGAAAATATTACTTATACTACAATCATGAATCATTATAGCAATATTTATTGAGTACTCAGCTGTGACCATTGTATTAGAAACTTGTAACATTTTGTTTTCCCTAGTACACTGGCAAATGATGACAATCCAACCTTAACAGTGACTTGACTTCATCCTTTCTTAATAATCACACTGCCCAATATTGGTTCAAACCCTTAGACTCCTAGAGTAATAGGCTTCTTGAAATGCTGACTTTCTGGCTGCCCCACTATATCTATTTCATATGTGTCACATTTACCTTGTCTAAGCACAATGCATTCTACTCCTCAATAACCTTGAAATCTCATTGTTTATCAAATCAACTTAATGTCAGTTAATTCATTCAACACTTGTCCGCCACAATTTTTCTACTATTTTGAAATATTTTACCTTTGTTATGTATTTAAGCCAGGTTTTGGGCAGTGGATCATTTTCTTAAAAGAAAACTGTGCATTGAACCCCAGTTAAAACATTGGAGATATGCTGGGTAAGCAAAAATGATGTGGAGGATTTCTGCTTTTAGCCAAGGTAGAGTAAAAGGAACAGAATTACTCTTCTACCTGAAACAACTGAAAAGCCAACAAACTATATAAAACAGCAGTGTTTGGGCAGTGATTCTTGAGAGATGGGAAGCAAATAAATTGAACTCTGCACTGGATTGAATAGTGCCCCACCAAAATCCATGTCCACCTCCAATCTGTGAATGGGATCTTACATAAAAAGAGGATCTTTACAGATATAATCAAGTTAAAATGAGGTCATAGCTAGTGTCCTCATAACAAGAGGGAAATTTGGAGGCAGAGATAAATGGAGAGAGCACCATGTGATGAAGAACACAGAGATCAGAGTTATGGACCACAAAGCCAAGGAATGTCAGGTATTGCCAACAATCACCAGAATCTGGGAAGAACCAAGGAAGCATGCTCCTAGAGTCTTTGAGAGAGCATTACCATCCTACATCTTGATTTCAGATTTGTAGCCTCCATAACTGTGAAACAATAAATTTCTATTGTTTTAAACCATCTAAGTTTGTGGCAATTTGTTATAGTGGCCCTAGGAAATTAATCTGAGTCTTGCGATTGCCACATTTCACTGCCTAGAGAGATTCCATACTGCAGCTTGGCAAAAGAGAATCCAGGTGGAACCTGATAAAATCTCTCTAAATTATCAAGCTTCCAGGAGGTTCAAGTCTGATGAAGTAATGGGGATAAAACAGCTTCTTAGAAGAACTCCAAAATCTATAGAGGATCGCTCCCCTTGGGTCTTTACCTGAGTACTGATCAGGATATTTGTGTGAGGAAAATACTCAAAATGCAGTAAAGAACCATACAAAAAAGCAGAAGTATAAACCTCTCACAACACCAGAACTAGTTCATGTTCTAATTCTCCAGAGTGGAATATTTGATAACTCACAAGGTATTATACAGAGTAATCACGAGCTGCTCAGGAGTGGAGGCCTTACAGCAAACTGAACTTTTTACCTATATAACATAGCAACTTGAGTTGACAAAAAGCCAATCAGACCTGTAAAGAAAAAACAATAGAGCCCATAAGGAAAAGAAAAATAAATCAAGTGAAACTGAACTAGAAATGATGGAAATTACAGAATTATTAGGAAAGTACTTTTGAGAACATTATTAGACTATTAGACGTCTAGCTTCTGCTCTGACATGTAAAAAAGGCTGGAAATCATCCTTACAAGAAAAAAGCTGAACAAACAAAAATCAATGCCTTCTCTGTGTCCCACCAGAGACCAGAGATCACAATGCAAACTATAATGTTAAAATCCATTGAGACAGGAGAATCCAGAGAATCACAGCCCAGATCTGCTTGGCTGAAGCAGAAGCTGTTACAGCCAGAAATTGATAGGAACAATTAAATGGTAATTATGATGAATTGCAGGAAACTGAGTACAGATTGGCATGGAAGTGAAAAATCCTGAGGGGAAGGGTCCCAAACTTCCCTTAATTTTACCAGTGGAAACTCAGTGTGGTCTTATGGAGAAAATCTGAGAAAGGTAAGTTCTTGCCTCTGGCAGAGGAAAGGAAAGAATAATAACAATGAAATAGACTGGGAGTGTTCTCTATAGCAAAGGTCTACTCTGTAAGAGAAAAGACTTTACCAGATTTTTATCCCACTTGGAGGAAGGGCACTTTTCCAGTTGCTGCCCTAGGGATCTGTTCTGTCTCATCTAGTAGGAGAAAAGTGTTGAGAGACACTTGTGATGCTTACATGCCAAGGACACAGACCAACAAAAGACTGAGATTTAATCACAATTATGGAATACTTCCCCCTTGCACATACCTTACCAGAACAAGAACAGGGCTCTACTACAAGAATAGATTACAGCTGAAAAAGCTGCAACTCTCAGAGGAGTACTTATGGAAATCCATAATCAACAGGAGAGATGAGAACTAGAGCACTGGAGAAATGTGAAGCCTCTGGCACCTACAGATATAACAAAACTAAACTCCATGAACTTCTAGTCAGATTAAAATAAAACCTACCAGTAAAGGACTATTTATCTCAGTTTCTATCACCCAATACATCATGTTTTGCTTTCAGTAAGTAACTATAAGGCATGTTAAAGGGCAAAAAAAAAAAACTGAAACAATAGAGTAAGCCTTAGAAGCAGACTCACATCTGACACAGATATTGGATGACAGGGAATTTAAAATTCACTATTTAAAATAACTATGATTAATATGTTAAGGGCTCCAATGGGGAAAAAATAGACAACATGAAAGAACAGATTGGTAATTTAAGCACAGATGAAAACTCAAAGAAAAAAATCAAAAGAAAATGTCAGAATTCAAAAATACTGAAACAGAAATGAAAAATGCCTTTGATGGTCTCAGTAGTAGACTACCTATGGCTGAGTAAATAATCAGTGAACTTGAAGAAAGGTAATAGAAACCCCCAAATACAAAAGAAAAATAATGAAAAAAACACTTAGTATATCCAAGAACTATGGGACAATTTCAAAAGGCGTAGCATACATATAATTGGAATACAAAAAGAAGAAAGAAAAAAAACATAAGAATTATTGGAAGTGATAATGACCAGAAATTTCCCAGAATTAATGACACACACCAAACCACAGATCCAAAAATCTCAGAGAACATCAAGCAGGATAAATAGAAAAAAAAATCTATACCTAGGAATATAACGAAGTGCCAAAAACCAAAAAGAAAGATAAAATATTTGAAATACGGTACAGAAGAAAACAAAACAAAACAAAAAACTCTTACCGACAGAAGAGCAACAATTAGAACTATAGCTGACTTCTCATCAGCAACCAAACATTGCTAAGTGAATGAAGACCATCTGAAAAGACTTAATATTACAGAATTATAATTATATGATAGTCTGGAAAAGGCAAAACTATAGAATAGTAAAAAGATCAGTGTTTGGCAGGCACAAAGAGAATTTTGAAGGGGTGAAGCATAGGGCATTTTTTAGTGGTGAAATTATTCTGTTAAATATTATAATAGTGGCCACATGATACTATGTATTTGCCAAAACCCATATAATTTTACAGCATAATGAGTGAACATTACTATACGAAAATTTTTAAAAAATTATTTAGATACCTGGGATCCAAGGATGAAACACAGAATGCAGACAAAATAATCTAACTTTAATACAAATGAATTAACTTGCCTTATTGAAGGAGGTAGGGGAAAGTGGTAGCTTAAGTAACTTTGGAAACAAATGGAGTCTTTAATACTAAAGGCAAAAAGAACTGTCAATAAATAACCAGTATACTCTATTTGATAAAATTGCTCCCCATGGATTTATGAGCTTATAGTTCTGATACCACTGTACATGTATACTGGCATCAAGTAATTAATAACTATTGATCTTAGCCAGATTTCTCATTGTTGGAGTGGGAATTTAGAAATAAAGAAGGAAAGGAAGCTAGAATGATTCATGTAGTAATGTATTAGCATTGGGTCTATCATATGAACTTGTCTTAGTTCAGGCTGGTATGAGAAAATACTATAGACTGGGTAGCTTATAAACAACAGAAATTTATTTCTCACAATTCTGGAGCACAGTCAAGTGATGGCCCTCTTCCAAGTTGCAGACTTCACTATCCTCCCATGGTAGAAAGGTTGCTCAGTGGAGTCTCTTTCTATAAGAGGACTAATCCCAAGTATGAAGGCTCAACTCTCATGATTTAAGGACCTCCCCAAAGCCTCACTTCTTGATACCATCACACTGGGCATTAGGATTCTAACATGTGAAATCTGGGGGGAGGGAGGGACACAAACATTCAAACTATCCTAGAACTCCTGTTTAGCTCAATATAGATACAGATGGTTACATATAGAAACATCTATAAATATTCATCTATTCATGGTTTAGTATGCACACATGTGTATCTTTGTTCTATCCCTAAGAGGGCCTAGAATGGAAAACATCCCAGTAGCACAAACACATGTAGCACCATGATTTCTAATACTATGGCTTCTAATACCATTCTAAATTAAGAGGAACCAGTTCCTGGGATAAATGGCTCATTCTAGACCTGGGGCAGGAAATATACAGGATGAACATGGAACATTTTGTAGTGCCAGAAATTAAGGAAATTTTCAAATAAAAAGCCCACAATGATGGAATTCTGTCAAAGGTACACAAAAGCCAACTGAAAGAGCTTTCAAAAGCCAAAGCTGAAATGATTTAAACAACCAAATAAATAAATTATAAAGTTCTTGTCCATGAGCTTAAATAAATATCAATAAGTCCATAATGATAATAAATGTTGAACAAATACATGAGGGAGAAGAGACAAATCTCTCATGCAGAGTAATTTCAAATAACTCTCCATTCTGTGAGTGCAGTCTGTATATAGTGACTTTCTTCCAAAGAGCAGAGTACATCAAGGGAAAATTTTAAAGTGACTGTAGAGTGCAGAAACCTGACAAACTCTTGCTCAGTCATGTCATTAAAGTCTATATTCATAGCAATAAATCATTTGTATAGTGTGCATCCTTGATATGATGTCATAAAAACAGCATTTTATCTCTGTGGTCTTCTTCCAAAAACAGATAAACCCAATGTAATCAGAAGAAAAACGTTAGACAAAGCCTAAATGAAGAAATTTTTAAAATGCCTGAACAGTGCATGTCAAAAATGCCTGAAGAGTACATGTCAAACCTTATGAGAAGCAATGAATGTCTGAGAAACTGTCACAGCTAAGAGGAGGCTAAGGAGACATGACTACTAAGTGTAATGTGCATCCTGGATATAATCTTTAAAGAGAAAGAGGCATTTGTTAAAATTAAAGAAACATAAATAAACTATGAATTTCAGTTAATAATAATGTATCAATTATTTTAACAATTATGCCACATAATGTAAGTTGTTAATAATAGAGGAAATTAGATATGGGCATGGGTGTTAACGCTTGAACTAGGGGTTAGAAGCTTCCACCCTCACACAATCGAAAATCCATGTGTCGTTTCGACTCCCCCAAAACTTACCTACTAATAGCCTACTGTTGACTAAAGGCCTTACCAATAACATAAACAGTCAATTAACACATATTTTATATGTTACATGTATTATATACTGTATTCTTACAATAAAGTAAGCTAGAGAAAAGAAAATGTTATTAAGAAAAATAATAAAAAAAGAAAATTCAGTTACAGTCCTGTGCTATATTTACTGAAATAATCTGCATAGAAGTGGATCATGTAGTTCAAAATCCACGTTGTTGAAGAGTCACCTATCCTATCTTTGCAACTCTATAAATTTTAAAGTGTTGCAAAATAAAATTTCATTAAAAGAGTTCTAAAAAGGAGTTATTTTCGCTGCATCCTGTATATTCTGAAGGTAGATGAAAGATTGAACAAGGAGAGAAATAGAAAATATTAAAAAGTCCAATTCAAAGACATAAAGATAAGTACAGTGAGATGGAAATGAATGGGATTAACACTTTAGATACTGCAGAAGACAGAATCAGTGCATTTGTAGACAAAGAAATATAAACTCTCCAAAATGAAACATAGACAAGTAACAGAAACATTACCGGTCCTTTCCATCTAATGAGGCAGAATCTAAGAAAAGTTCACTGCATATGAAAAGCATAGTTAGAAAAGCTTTCTTTATCTCAACACTTTATTTCCTTTTACTGTCTCATCATTTAATTTGGCTTGTTAAATTTGCATTCTTCTTTTTTAAATTTTTTATTGTTATGTTAATCACCATACATTACATCATTAGTTTTTGATGTAGTGTTCCATGATTCATTGTTTGTGCATAACACCCAGTGCTCCATGCAGAACGTGCCCTCTTCAATACCCATCACCAAGCTAACCCATCCCCCCACCCCCCTCCCCTCTAGAACCCTCAGTTTGTTTCTCAGAGTCCATAGTCTCTCATGGTTCGCCTCCCCCTCCGATTTCTCCTCCTTCATTCTTCCCCTCCTGCTATCTGCTTTTTTTTTTTTCTTAACATATATTGCATTATTTGTTTCAGAGGTACAGATCTGTGATTCAACAGTCTTGCACAATTCACAGCATTCACCATAGCACATACCCTCCCCAATGTCTATCACCCAGCCACCCCATCCCTCCCACCCCACCCCCCACTCCACCAACCCTCAGTTTGTTTCCTGAGATTAAGAATTCCTCATATCAGTGAGGTCATATGATACATGACTTATTGACTTATTTCTCTGATTGACTTATTTCGCTCAGCATAACACCCTCCAGTTCCATCCAAGTCCTTTGCAAATGGCAAGATCTCATTCCTTTTGATGGCTAAATTTGCATTCTACTTAAGCCCCACTCCCTGTGCCCTTGCTTTTGTGAAAACTTTCTGGTCCTCCCCTAATATCCCTCCTGAGGATCCCTTATCTCTTTATATGTCCTTATTTAAGTATATACTCTAGTTAGTAATTTATATACATTTTTACATCTCCTTGTAAAACAAGTAAAACAAATATCTTATTTGTTGAGAGTTAAATTTTGTCTTATTTAATTATATCACACAAGGTTGGACCACAGTGTTTGAACAAGTCATAAATATATCTCTTTTCTTTAAAGCAGTATTAGCATGGATTGATGTTTTTTAAGTGTTTTTACACTCTGGCCATTTAGGGGTAAGTGGTATCCAGCTTGTACTATACGGTTGTTTAGATTAGAACCATACTGTGACAAAAAATTAAATCTACATCTTTTGATGTCATAATTTTAATAATTTTATGCAGAAATACATAGAGCAAGAAAAACACACCATGGAATTCTGGCATAATATTCAAATCTTCTAAACAATTCTTTTCTATCTTATCCCAGGTGAGACTGAAATGAGAGTCTATTCTAGTTCAGATTTACTCAGTTTGTACTTATACTCCCTTATATGGCCACAGTTATGTTCTTCCATTCTCCTGCGAACTGAAGATATAATATTTTTGTATCAATTTTCTTGGTATAATTGGTACACAGAATTAAAGTCTTATTTGCATACCTTGGAGATTCCCTTTAAGTTCAGAGTCTTTAAAAACCTGATTGGTAAGAATATGTTATTGTCCCCTGAATATACACTGCGACATGCTGACTACTTGCTTTATTCACCAACAAAGTAATTTTGTGGAATGTTGCACAAATTCAACAGTATGTTTTGGAGAGTTTCCTATGTGGCAGGCCCCTTTTGCCCTTTCTTATCAGAAGCAGTGAAGAAAGTTTTGTCCTCTCATTTTAGATGCAATAAAAAAGTTCATTTAGATCTGACTTGGAAATAATTCCTCTACTATTTATATACTTCTTGGGGAGATGGAGGCAAGTACAATTATATATCTCTTTAAACTCTCAATTATGAATGGTATAGGTAATACCTTAAAAATAAGTTGAAAAAATTAAAACATGAACTGCATTTAAAAAACAATTATCTTCAAATAACAAACTACCAAGTTTCTGTAAAGCCAGTCACAACACGAGCATTTTGTTGAGGAACAGGTGATGATTGCTTCACACTGGCTAAACCATTTTATTAGGAGAGATTAGTCTGAAAACAGAAATGGGAAGGGCTCTGGAACATCAGGAACAAACAATCCTTTTACAGGGAAAAGGTCACTTTAATCTTGTGACATCTTATATACTATGATTTATTGAGTTTAGATAGATAGATACTTAAAATCTGCAATCTACACCATTGTCTCTCGTTAGAAGAAAAAAAAAAGCAGAAGCTTATCAGAGTGGTAGAACAAATAGATTTTTTTTGCTGTTTGCTTACTTAGCTTTTGTTTGTTTGTTTGTTTGTTTGTTTGTTTTTGCTTACTTAGCTTTTGTAAGCTCCTTGATTTGAAAGCTTGGAAAATATTTTTGTGCAACATCTGCAAAATTCCCATTGTCACTTGCAATCTTATAAGTGACTGTTTCCTAAGCTTTATGTAGTGCCACAAGCTGGATTTGGGAAAAAAAATATTTATTTTTTCTCAAAACACATAGTTAATAGAAGTCTTATTTATATAAAGTGTCATAATAATTTGATGATAATTTATGTTGCATACCAGGAATAATCCAATATTTTCACTATAATTTGTAGCAATAACAGGCTGAATATCTTACCAAAAGAAATTAATAAAGTTGATTGTGTTTTCAAAATTGAAAAAAAGAATTAATATAAAAGATGACATATATTGAGTTAGAGCTTCCTGTTAGTTCCTCATTGGGAAGAAATGCTAAGAAATCATAAAGTTTAAATAAAGCTTTAAAGCATAGAAGTCAACATTTGTGTATTATCTTGTATAGCAGAAAAGTGCTTTAACACATATAAACTATTTTAAATAAAATAAAAGCCACATTTAGGAAATTATATTTACTTATATATCTATTGACTAATTTTAAAGGTGAAAATACTCCTTTGAGGATGGCTAGGTTTTCTTCTGGCCTTTTGACTTTTCATATGACTATTAATATAGCCCTTTATTGTTGCTTACGTTTTTTTGACTTGTGTTAAAATAAATAGCTGGGCCTAGATTATTAAGCCTATTTATTGCACATCTAAGCATTTAGTGCAATAGTCATTTAATGAGTGAGAATCAAAGGTAGATAACATTTTGGGGAAAACAGATATTTTCTTAATAAAAAACATCATCGAACTTAGTGTGTGTTCTTTAATATCACAGACTTTGGAAGATGGAGATCTGTAGTAATATATTTTTTAAAAAATTATTTCTTTATCCTGACATAGCCTCCTTTGCAGAAAAAGTATATGTTATGGGTTGAAATATATCTCCCCAAAGATATGTTGAGGTCCTGACCCACAGTATCTCAAAACATTGCCTTATTTGGAAATGAAGTTGTTGCAGATGTAATTACTTAAGATGAGGTTGTACTGCCATAGGGCAGGCCCTGAAACCAGTATGACTGGTGTCCTTATAAGAAGACTATGGGATAATATTCCATTGTATATATATTATTCAGCCATCAAAAGGAATGAAAGCTTGCCATTTGCAACGACGTGGATGGAACTGGAGGGTATTATGCTGAGCGAAATAAGTCAGTCAGAGAAAGACATGTATCATAGGACCTCACTGATATGAGGAATTCTTAATCTCAGGAAACAAACTGAGGGTTGCTAGAGCGGTGGGGGATGGGAGGGATGGAGCGGCTGGGTGATAGACACTGGGGAGGGTATGTGCTATGGTGAGCGCTGTGAAATGTGTAAGACTGTTGAATCACAGACCTGTACCTCTGAAACAAACAATACATTATATGTTAAAAAAGATGAAGAAGATAGCAGGAGCAGGGGAAATCGGAGGGGGAGAGGAACCATGAGAGACTACAGACTCCGAGAAACAAACTGAGGGTTCTAGAGGGGAGTGGTGTGGGGGGATGGGTTAGCCTGGTGATGGGTATTAAAGAGGGCACGTTCTGCATGGAGCACTGGGTGTTATGCACAAACAATGAATCATGGAACACTACATCAAAAACTAATGATGTAATGTATGGTGATTAACATAACATAATAATAATTAAAAAAAAGAAGACTATGGGAAGATACATGGGTGAGCTACGTGTGAAGATGGAGGTTGAGATTATTACAGTTATAGAGCTGCAAACCAAGGAATGTCAAGGATTTATGGCTACCCCCAGAAGCTAGAAAAGGCAGGGAAGGATCCTTTCTACCCAAGAGTCTCCTGGAGAGCATGGTTCTACTGACACCTTAATTCCAGACTTCTAGTCTCCAGAAGGCTAGACAATAAAGGTCTGTGAGATGATAAATGTCTGTTGTTTAAAGCCACCCAGTATGTGATACTTTGCCACAATCATCACAGAAGACAAATATATTTTTAAAAATTTCCCAGCATTTGCAATAAAATACACATGTACATAAAAAATGTTTCATATATTTGTTATGGATTTGCTTGGAGAGGAGACACACACATATGTGTGTATGTATGTATGGATATGCATACATATGTATGTGTGAATATACATATATATGTGTATATATACATATATATATCTTCTCCAAGTACTACACAACAAATATATCAAGCATTTTTTCATTTACACATACATTTTCTCACACATATGTACATATAGACATACACACATGCATATTATATATGTGAGATTATTCATATGTGTATGTCTGTGTATATGTAAATACATGTGAGTCTTACTGACTCAGAATCCCTGGGGTTGGAGCCCAGGAATTTGTATTTTTTTTTTTAAGATTTTATTTATTTATTTGAGACAGAGAGAATGAGAGAGACAGAGAGCACATGAGAGGGGGAAGGGTCAGAGGGAGAAGCAGGCTCCCTGCCGAGCAGGGAGCCCGATGTGGGACTCGATCCCGGGACTCCAGGATCATGACCTGAGCCGAAGGCAGTCGCTTAACCAACTGAGCCACCCAGGCGCCCCACGGAATTTGTATTTTTTAAGTGTTCCAGATGATTCCAACGCACAAATGTTTGAAAACAGTTGTTTCATGTCATGCTGACCTACTACAAATATTACTAATACATCTAATATAATTATTCCTACAAAAATATTTCCCAAGATACTGCTGTAAGTCGCTTAATTAGCTGTTCTCTACTAAAGCATCCAGTGATCAAAAAAGTATAGACAGTTTTGCTTAAAATATCCCCTCCTTGGACATTTACGATATATATTAGCAATAATGTAGAAGGATACATTTATGTATAATAATTAAGATTTTCTCATCTCTGCATTTTTCTTATATCCCAGACCCTCTTAACATTGAGTTAAAAACCATTATTGCCACAGAGAGTATTTGTTTTCTCTTGATAAGGGAATGGGGAGGGTCACCAAAAGAATCCAGAGAGATTAAAAAAACAAAAACAGTTTTCATTTTTACAATTAAATTGACCAGGAAACAAAGTTCTCTCAATTTGCAGGAGCTATTTTTTTTTTTTTTTTTACCCTGAGCAAAAGAAAAAAAGATGTAAATGCAAAGCTTGGGAACACTATAAGGACAAAGCAGAGATCTCAGTAAATTAAATTCAAAGAATAAAAAATGCAGTTGGGAAAATATGTGAATATGTAACTGCAAATTTCCCCCCTGAAGTTGACCATCTGATGAATAAGAGAGTTGGGAGAAAATATACATCCAGTAGAATGAGTAAATTAAAAAATGATTGATAGTAACACATGATTGAGAGGGTGCGGATAAGCTGTATGTCTCATAAACTGGTGGTGGAAATGTAAAATGGTATGGGTCCTCTGAAAAATCACTCGACATTTTCAAATAAAATTAAATATATACCTATCTCATGACACAAATCACACTCGTGGTCATTTATCCTAGAAAAACTAAAATGTATGTTCTCACAACTGTTCCTAATAGTTCTACTTGTAATAAAAATGGGAAAAAATAATAGTTGTCTTTCAAAAGTGAACGGTTAGATAAACATAGTGCATCCTGGCCGATGAAACCTACTTATCATAAAAAGAAGCAAAAATTGATTGATTCACACAACTTGGATGCATTTCAAGAATATTAGGCTGAGTGAAAAAGAGAAAGTATGTTTGTAAGTATGATTCCATTTATATAACAGTCTTAAAACTGACAAAATTAGAGAGATGGAAAATAGATTAGTGGTCTCCAGTATTTAAGGTTGGGATAAAAATGGTTACTACTATTAACAGGTAGCATGAAGAGGATTTTCTGTGGTGATGAAACAGTTCTGTGTACTGATTATTTATAGTGGTAGACACACAAATCTACACATGAGGTCAAATTTTATAGGGCAACACACACATACATACATACACAAATACACACAGATAAGTGCATGCCAAAACTGGAGAAATGTAAATAAAATCTATAGACTAGTTAATAACATTGTACCAAATTAATGTCTTGGTTATGACATTTTACTGTAGTTATGTAAGATGTTATCAATGAGGTGATTTGGGTGAAGAATACATAGTTTGTCTCTGTACTATTATTTTTGCAGCTTCAAAAATAAAAAAAATAAAAACAAAAATTAATTTTTTAAAAAATGGTGGCAGACCAAGTTGTGATGAGAGATCTATAAATTTAGATGTCATATGTGTCTCTGATAAAGGTACCTCACTCTGTCTCACTCTGCTACACCCATATTCTGTGTGTGAAGGCATGATGAAAAGACCTGGGTAATTTTGGAATAATTTGAAAGCAGAAGGTCCCTAGGCCTTATCACCCAGAATGCACCCCCTGTCTAAGCTGGCAAAGAAGTTGTAAAGGAGCAATGACTGACTAGGTGGACAATGCAGATGGGTCTGAGAGCAGCCCCTCAGGGTCCAGGATATCAGAGAACTGTGCTTGGAAAAGAATCTCCCTCTCTCTCCACAGCAGGCGGAGAGAGGGAGAAGCAAACTCCCTGCCGAGCAGGGAGCCCCAAGCTGGGCTTGATTCCAGGACCCCAGGATCATGACCTGAGCCGATGGCAGATGCTTAACCAACTGAGTCACCCAGGTGCCCAAAAATAAATTTATCTTTTTGTTCACACTACTTTCCCAGTGCAAGTTAGCACAGGGTTCTGCTCATCATTGGTCCTGAGTCTCAGGCTAATCAGCTTCACTTTGAGATTTGATTCCACAATCATCTTAAAAGGAAGAAGAGAATTCTGTAAGATCTTGCCTAAACAATTAAATAAACTGATACACTTACTTTCATTCATCTTCATTCACTAGGACTAATTAAACCCCCAAACTCAATCCTTAAGTGGCAGGAATTTCATTTAACCTTTGGTCAATGTGATGGTAGTAGAAAAATAAATATGAATGGGAAAACTGCAGAAGTAGCAAAATGCTGATCACGTAAAACTGAGATGAAATAAAAGTCCATGGTATAACATACACAATGGAATATTACTCGGCCATCAAAAAGAATGAAATCTTGCCATTTGCAATGATGTGGATGGAGCTAGAGAGTATTATGCCAAGTGAAATAAGTCAGTCAGAGAAAGATACCATATGATTCCACTCATATGTGTAATTTTAGAAAGGAAACTGAAAAACATAGGGGGAAAAAGAAAGAGACAAACCATAAAACAGACTCTTGGGGCACCTGGGTGGCTCAGTTGATTAAGTGTCTGACCTGGGCTCAGGTCATGATCCCAGGGTCTGGGATCAAGCCCCGCATTGGGTTCCCTGCTTGGTAGGGAACCTGCTTCTCCCTCTCCTTTTGCCTGCCACTCCCCCCGCTTGTGTGCGCTCTCTCTCTGTCAAATAAATAAATAAAATCTTAAAACAAAACAAAACAAAACAAAACAAAAAACCCAGACTCTCAACTATAGAGAACAAACAGTGTTGCTGGAAGGGAGGAGGGCAGGGGGATGGGTTAAATGGGTGATGGGGAATAAAGAGGGCACTTCCTGTGATGAGCACTGGGTGTTGTGTGTAAGTGATGAATCACTAAATCCTACACCTGAAACTAATATTACACTGTATGTTAACTAACTGGAATTTAAATAAAAACTTAGGGGGAAAAAAAGTCTGTGGACAGCCAAGAATACAAAGGATAAAGGAAACTTTTGTCCCTTGGTTAACACTTTGTCAATAACAAGGTACCTCACTTGCATCACTCCACATACTTGTGGGGTAGGGAGCGATCTGAACTGATCAGGTTAAATTAAATGTATTGCATATATACTATATTCACTGAATGAAAGATTTAATTTTGCTGAGATGTCCATCCTCCCTAAATACATGTGAATTTAATGCAATGCCAATCAAAATCCTACCAGGCCACCCATGTTCTAAAAGTAGATTGTGGTGATTTTTGCAACTCCATTATTTATTCTGTTATTTACTTAAAAAATCATCATTGTTTACTTAAACTTGGTGACTTTTATGACTTACAGAGGCAGGGTAATTACTCTGATATCATCTGTATGAAAAATAACATAGAAACCACACAGTAGTGGATCAGCATTTTCAAAAACATTTAAGGGGGATAAAAGAGGAAACCAAAAATATTAGTTGTCCTTCAAGTTTTAAGACCAAAAGAAAACAATTTTCAATGGGTCAGAAATTAGTAAGTACTATAAATATGTGCCATCCCCGAGGAATCTATTAAAGCTGTATAGTCCAATAGGGTAAGCATTAGCCACACGTGACTATTTAAATTTAATTCAAATTAAATTAATTACAATTCAATTAACTAAAATTGAGTTCCTCAGACAAGGTGCATTTTATTTTATTTTATTTTTTATGTTATGTGAATCACCATACATTACATCATTAGTTTTTGATGTAGTGTTCCATGATTCATTGCTTGCGTATAACACCCAGTGCTCCATTCAGTACATGCCCTCTTTAATACCCATCACCAAGCTAACCCATCCCCCCACCCCTCTCCCCCCTAGAACCCTCAATTTGTTTCTCAGAGTCCATAGTCTCTCATGGTTCGTCTCCCCCTCTGATTTCCCCCCTTCATTTTTCCCTTCCTACTATCTTCTTCTTTTTTTTTTTTTTAACGTATAATGTATTATATGTTTCAGAGGTACAGGTCTGTGATTCAACAGTCTTACACAATTCACAGCACTCACCATAGCACATTGGGGAGGGTATGTGCTATGACAAGGTGCATTTTAAATGCTCAATACTCATGTGTGGTTAGTGGCTATCCTATGGGACAATATAGATACAGAACATTTCTAGCATTTTTAAAGTTCTATTTGACTACTCTTTACAAGAGAATCAGCTTCATTTAATCAAATGTCCTGGCAAAATTTGCAAAATTACTAATTGCAGGAATTTCATATATTCAGTTGAAGAGCTAATATTAAAACAAGAATGGGTCATAAGGTCATGAGTTGAAGAATAATATATAAACTTTTTTTCCTGAAAAACAGAAAACAAATCAACCATAAACAGAGAAAAAGAGGTAAATTAGAATAAGATTATTGCCAGTTGTATAGGTAATAACTGGGGGGAAAATTACACCATTTAAACTGACAGTATATGATTAAATAATAAAAAAGCAGATTATGGGCACTATAAAAATGTTTATAAAATTGTAACCACTAACATAAAATGCAAGTCTCCTTAAATACCGAAAGTTTTTAAAAAAGGAATAAAGATTAGGAAACACAAAAAGAGAAAGAATATAAATAAATACACAATAAACATAACATATTAAATACAGTAATTAAAACATAAAACATGACAGAATTGAGACCAAAGATAATAATCATTACAATAATGATATCAACAGGCTTAGCTGAGTAATTTTAAAAAATGATTTTAATATCAACACATAAAAGCCCCATGCCACATTAAAGATATAACACAAATACCTTTGCACAAAGTAACATAGGGAAAGATGCAAGGGATAAAAGGATAAATAAAATAAAACACTCACATAAAACAGGGCTTGTGGAGAAAAAAATAAGGACTAAAAAATATAAACATTATCTAAAGGCAGTTCTTTTGGATATATACCAAACATATACTCTAACAATAGAGAATACTTTCTAAAGCACAATAGAATATTAACAAAATTGATCATACATTAAGGCACATGGAATGCGTAAGTAATTTTTTTGCAATAATACTAGAAATTTTAAATGAATCCAAAACAAAACAAAACAAATCATAAAACCAAAAAATATATCCATTCTCCTAATTTAAAAAAAAAAAAGAAAGAGCACATTGTCAAAATCTAGGCTTTTAAGTAGTTTCAAGCATAAAGCAGTAACGATAAACATACCCGTAGTAGGTGTATAAATAAGGGATTTTATAGCTTGCTTTCTTCTCAATCTCTGCTTGCAATTTATTCTAGACCCTTTGTCTTAATTATTTCTTATAAATTATTTCTTATAAATTTGATTCTCAAATCTATACGTTAACCCAAACAAGTCATATTATCTCCATATCCTAGTTAAAAATTGCTTTCCAGGGCACCTGGGTGGCTCAGTTGGTTAAGCAACTGCCTTCAGCTCAGGTCATGATCCCAGGGTCCTGGGATCGAGCCCCCCATCGGGCTCCCTGCTCCACGGGAAGCCTGCTTCTCCCTCTCCCACTCCCCCTGCTTGTGTTCCCTCTCTCGCTGTGTCTCTCTCTGTCAAATAAATAAATAAAATCTTTAAAAAAAAAATTGCTTTCTGGATATTTCACTGAGCTGTCCTATAGGATTTCAAACAGTATTTTCAAACCAAACTCTATATCTTCCCCACTATAACATGCTTCACCATCTCCCAAACTTGTCCTATCATTATCCATATAGCTGCCCATGATAAAATCTAGATCTCTCTATTTGCCTTATCTCCACTCAATGGATGATATTTTCCTTTTATTCTCACCACTTTATTTCTCCTTTAATATATCCTATCCACTGCTTTCTTCCTGCTTTACTCTAGGCCAAGCCTTAATCATCTGTGACTATAAAAATTGTAGGATAACTGTCTCATGACATCTTGTACTGCAATGCTGTTCCTATTACTGCCTTGGTTAACTTTCTGAAGAACCTATAAAACTTATCCTATTACTACACTATTTGAAACATTGGTAACTAGACTCATTATGGTGACCATTTTCCAGTGTCTACAAATATCAAATCATTACTTTGTGCACCTGAAATTAATATGATGTTATATGTCAATTATATCTCAATTTTAAAAAAGGAGGATTTGAATGTCCGGTGGTTTATCCAGTGTAGCAGAGGCCACCACTCCTTTTCCGCTTATATATCTGATTCTCCTATCTCTTCTATCTGCTTGATCCTTGTAAGCACTGTGTTTGCATGGTGTGCATTGTAAAATACATACTCTCCTGTACATTTCATAGGCCTTGTATGCTCTGAACCTCCGTTTATTTAACTAGACTTGACCATACCATCTCTTTCTCTTCAGGTCACTCCTCTTCTCACCACTCTCCCCTGACACTGTTCTGTAAGAAAACTGTAGAGCCTGTGAGCCTCTGTAGATGTCCTTTATGATGTTACATCTTAGCACATGCTGTCCTTTCTGACTGGAACTGTGTCCTTCTCTCATACTTCATCTGCTTTGTGAAATTCCCCTCACTAAACATTTTCTTTGCTAAAAGTGTCAGTTTTCAAAAATATTTGCTGGGCTTATACCCCTTCTAAAATATTCAAGGTGCAGAAATGTGATCATATAATATTTACTCATAGGCTCTAATGATTGTTATAAAAAAAGACACACTGTTTAAAAGATTTTCCATTATAACTGATAGAGAATAAACCAGATGTTACTTCTCAAATATACAAAGTAACTGCTTCCTCTACTGGGACCACATTGACCTCTCTTAGGTAATTATCTACAATGTATCTGTTGTCTAGACAAAACAAAATTCCATCTCCCTATGAATTGAAAAGGTTTATTTTACATTAAATAATTATGTTAGAATTTTTTAAATATTCTCTTTCCCTCTCAGAATCTGATGTTTGCCTCAAACATAATGTTAAAAAAAGATACAGATAGGCATCTATATGTTGACATCTTTTAAATAGAATATTATCCCATTCAGCAATACTGAAATATCCATCCAACAATATAAAGGGTAATAGTGTCATATTAACTAAAATAAAACCTGTTTACAAATTATATCCTTGTATGAAGAAAATTCATTCCTCAGAATGTGGTGGGGAATCAAAGTGACTGTGGCCCAGGGTCCATTTAGTTAATGGAAAATTCAACTCCAAAAACCATAAGCCTTCAAGGCTTAAACAACAACTCTGGGAATGGCTCATTTATTTTGGGACCAGGGAGTCGGGGAAACCATTAAAATCCAAAGACCCATCAACATCAAATAGGTGGGGGAGAAGTACAGGAAACAATTGAGATAACTGAGGACAAGAGTATTGATTTTTTTTTTGCTATATTCTTTTTTTTTTTTATCAGCATGGCATTTAAAAGAAAGCACAGGAATTAGAGTCAGACTAAACTGAATTTGAATCAAAATCCTAATTATTTATATATGTCCTTGGCTAAACTACTTAGATCTTAGTTTTCTAAGATTAGTTTTCTTTTCTTTTCTTTTTTTCACTGAAGTGTAGTTAACATGCAATATTAGCTTCAGGTGTACAACATATTGATTTGACAATTCTATACATTACTCAATGCTCACCACAATAAGTGTAGGCCCCATCTGTCACCATACATTATTATAATTTATTGACTCTATTCCCTACGCTGTACTTTTCATTTCTGTGACTTGTTTTTCTTATTAAGTTATGTTAATCACCATACATTAGTGACTTACTTATTTTTTAACTGGAAGTTTGTACCTTTTAATCCCCTTTATCCATTTCACCCATCCCCCCACCCAACTCTCCCCTGGCAACCACCAGTTTGTTCTTTGTACTTAAGAGTCTGTTTTTGTTTTGTTTTTAGATTCCAAATATAAGTGAAATCCTATGATATTTGTCTTTCTCTAACTTATTTCACTTAGCATTCTACCCTTTAGGTCCATCCATGTTTTCACAAATGGCAAAATCTTGTTTTTTATGGCTAATATTCCATTGTGTGTATGTAGATATCTTCTTTATCAATATATATATGTATATCTTTTTCATCTATTTGTCTATCAATGGACATCTGTTGCTTCCATATCTTGGCTATTATAAGTAATGCTACAATATGGCTATCATTTCCTTTCTAAAAATAGATAACAGAACACCTACTTTGAAGAGCAGTTATAGAGACTGGATGTATGAACTTTTCTACAATATCACTTATCAAACTTACATAACTATAAAATGTAGACTTAGATATATAACTTCATTAATGTAACTCATATTTATTGAGTGTCATCTATAACCCTGGCACTCTTTTAGGTGCTGGAGACTACCAATGAAAGAATACTGGGGATGATGAGCCCACAGATTCATTTACAGTCTAGAGAGGAAGATAAAACTTCAAAACCAAGGAAGACACAAGAATAAATAAAGTATAAAAAAATAAAATAAAAAGGTATTAAAAAATAAATGAAGTAATAAATAGGTACAATTCACAGTCACTATTGACTTGTTGAACTTGGAGTTACCTCAGGAATAAAAATAATAAGAATTACCAGTAACTTGGAATCTTGACTAAAAGAGAAGTTCAAAGTAAGGGATTTAAAGGGGAATATGTGGGAAATATTTTTTTGTTTGTTTATTTGTTAACATGGGATGGCCTGGAGGGAATGGATATGTTTATATTCTGAAATGAAAGGGCTGATGGAAAGGGAGATGCTGAAATATATAGGGTTTCCTCTATGGTAATTTGAAAAGCAGCAAAAATCTCTTCCTACCTCAAAAATCTATCCCCTTTTGGCCTATTATTTTGTCTGAAATTCTCACCAAGATTGGGGATTTTATGCCAAGAAACTGTTTCCATCACAGTTTTGCTAAAATAAACCCGTGTTTCTTGGGCTACCTGTAGATAGAGGTACTTGAGTCCTTTGCCTGTAGATTTATGCAAAGGACTCAAGAATTTAGAATACTATCTAATTATAATTCAGAGGAAATAAGACCATAAGCATAGAGAGGTAAAGAACAGTTTTGTTAGTTTGTTGCAGATTTCTGTTTGTTGTTTCGTAGATTTAAGAGGAAAGAGGGTGGATCTATTGGACCATAATCAAAAGGTGCATGAGGTTACTGGTGAGAATAAAGGCACAATGAACCAAAGGCCCATAGTAAGCCCCAAATAAATCTTTTCCTGAACTACAAAACTGAGATGTGTTGGGATAGGTGTGTGCTGATTTCAGAGAAATAGTCCGTTCAACTCAGCTCATAAAGAAAGAAGAAAATGGGGCGCCTGGGTGGCTCAGATGGTTAAGCGTCTGCCTTCAGCTCAGGTCATGATCCCAGGGTCCTGGGATCGAGTCCCGCATCGGGCTCTCTGCTCCTTGGGAGCCTGCTTCTCCCTCTGCCTCTCTCTCTCTCTGTCTCTAATGAATAAATAAAAAAAAAAAAAAAAAGAAAGAAAGAAAGAAGAAAATGCCATTTATAACCTCAAATTCCTGAATAATGGCAAAAGGGGGAAATCCTTCAGAACTTGAGGATGGCACACTTGTTATCAGACTTGCCTTCCTAATAAAAGAACTAAGACTCCCTTTTGAAATGAATGTAGATAAGATGAAAATATGATTACTGGATCATAGAAAGTAATGTGCCAATCAATGATCTACTTTTCTTAGCATTTCCTGTATATGCTTGTGTTTGCAATTACTAAATTAGCCTCATAATAGGAAACCAGAAGAGCCCTTAAGTTTGTACTATATCCCAGTATGGAGGGTCCTTAAGTTGCCACCTGTTCACTTTTAATAAAACAATACAATGTTTATGAAGTCCAACAGAGTCTTAGAAAGCTCTGTGTCATTGTAGTTTTTCTGCTTTGCCCCTGCGCTCCATGGGCACAGAAGAAAGTCTTCCATCCTATGATGAATTCCTGTAATATCCCAAAGCGACTTTAAAAATTTCAACAGTCCTTCCCTCTGAAAAATAATACCTCTTCCATTCTTTTGTTGCATATTTGTGCTTTCCTATAGTAAGTGAACACTGAAGGAGGAATTTGAGAGCTCTAATAGCTTCTGTAGTGTTCTTATAATAGTAATGTTTTTAGCATCACTATAGTTAAGGACTTGTCAGCACTTATAAACTCCTACTTTAGTGAAATTTCACTTGGCATATAAGCATTCAGCCCAAGAGCAATTTTCATTTTAAGCTTTAAAACTATCTCTTAGGGTCTTTGCAATTGTGTGGTTAAAACTTAAAACAAAAGCTTAGTGTTCTCAGATGATTCCAATCCCCTCCAAAATTGCTCTTTGCAGGTTTCTTCCCTCCATAAAATTAGCTCATAATAGCTAAAAAGAGTGGAAAGTTTTTAACAGTGTAATGATGGATGTAATAAAGTTTTGCTTATAAAAATTACGTATAATTTTTAAAAAACAAAAATGTGGACAAATAAGAATTGCTTGCATTTTAATATATAACGAATACCTCTTGAGAAGCCAAGTTTTAGATGACACTTCAACTCTAAAGATGAAATATTTTCAGTGGGAGACTTAATTTTAACCTTAATATACCATATTTGGATGTTTCAAATGAATATAAAATTTTTAAGTTTTAAAAAAATGTATCTAGCAAATTAACAAACTTGAGGTTGTAGGTTCATCTCTCATTTTCCTGAGTGCTCCTTCTTTAACTTCTTTCCTGGCTTCTCCTTTTCTACTATATTTCTAAGTGATAGAGTATCCCAGGGCATTTATCCCAATGTGTGCCTTTCACAGTCATCTGATTTAATCACATGGCTTTAAATATTATACTTTTTCTGATAAATCTCAAATTTACATCTCTACAGCAGAAATCTTCAGAAACTTACAGCTCTACATCGGATATTTTGTAGGCATATGGTAATTTAAAATGCATACATTAGCATCTTGATTTCCTCTCTCCCATTGCCCTATAATCTTTTCCTCTTTTAGCCTCTTCAATCAGCAAATTTCATTGCTCATGAAAAAACCCTAGACATCATTCCTGATTCCTTCTTTCCCCACTTTCAATCCATCAGCTAGTACTTTCAGCTCCACTACAAAACATATAATGAATCTAGTGCTCTCTGGCTTCACTGGAACCAACACTTCTAAATCAGGTCTACCCCCACCTGTAAAGAATAATAGTGACATTCAAAAATGCAAATGCTATTGTGACCCTGTGCATGTAAAATCCTCCCCATGCATAAGGAATAACATTCAACTGCTTTGTGTTGATTCATAAGGATTTCCACTATGTCACCACTCAAAGGTGACACACTTATCATGTGCTACTCTCCAGTCAAGGCCACAATGACATTTTGGAAGCTTAGACAGAATAGAAATTTAGAAACATTGATTTCTTTTACCTTTTGCTAGGATATCCTCCCTTGCTTTTCTCATGACTGTTCATATTAAAGAATTTCTCAAAGGGGAATAGAGCATTGTCAAATATATCTATATATATTTCTATATTATATATATACATATAGAAACGATATATATATATATATATATATAACTATAATATATATATATATATATATATATATATATATATATATATATATATAGAAACTGGAATAAAGGGGCTCCTGTAGGCCAAATCTGGGAAAATTTGAGCACCACAAAGCATAATGAGATGATGAGGTTAATGAATTTTAAACAACAAATAAAGTCCATTAAGTCCTTAGTGATAGTTTTAAGAAATGAGAAATAGAGAGGAGAATCTGAGAATGAAAAGATCTTTTAGAAGAATGCCAGCTATGGCAGCTTGTATATGTAGAAGAAATCATAGAACTAGAAAATTGCCATCTTGTAACCCCCATATAATCACTGACTCAGGTGAGGATTTTTTTTTTTTTTTTTTGACAGAGAGACACACAGCGAGAGAGGAAACACAAACAGGGGGAGTGGGAGAAGGAGAAGCAGGCTTCCCGCTGAGCAGAGAGCCTGATGCAGGCTCGATCCCAGGACCCTGGGACCATGACCTGAGCCGAAGGCAGACACCTAACGACTGAGCCACCCAAGCACCCCAACTCAGGTGAGGATCTTAAACTGAAGTTAAAACTATGAGTTGAAAATTTTGTGACCAAGTGAGTCAGATAATCACAAATTTATAATCTCACAGCTTGCTTATTTGTTAACAAAGGGAAATATTTGATTTACTAAGGAGAAATCTAAAAGTCACCAACTTATGTAAATGTCCAAATAGGGTATTACCAAGTCCTGTGGCATGACAATATGTGTTTCAGGATGTGATCCACTATACCTCCTGTTTTGTTGGCCAGAATAGCTTGACATCAATCTAATCATGATGGAACAGTCAGAAAATAAGCAGAAAGCAAGGCATACTCTAAGACAGTGAGCCAGAAATCTTCAGTGTATCCATTACTGTAAACAACAAAGAGAGCTAGATGGAGTGTTCTAAGATTAGGGAAGACCAAAATGATATAGAGCGAAGTGCAATGTCTGAAATAGTTTTGAAAACAACAGATAACTTGAAATTTAAAGAGATGATGTTTAAATAGACAAAAACTGACACACACACAAATCAGTCATGGGATAGGATATTTAAGTGGATTTAAACCAATTTCAAAGTATCTTGGTGTTCTACTCTAGAGGTGGAAAACATATTCATTTCTTTGATCCATTCAAGATAGAAATAGCAAAGAGGAAAGCTGTCACATGGAAAATAGAGGACCAGAAAAAAGAATTATTCTTTTTTCCTTCATTAGAAATATAGTCATCCTAATAGTGTTTCTCTGGCAAAATTTCTCCACATCCACCTCATGTTAGCCGCTAAACCATGAAGCAATGATAAACTATGCTTCTAGGTGTTAATAAATTGAGACCGAAGAGAGCACTATGACAGAAATGCCAGCTAGAAACTGAGATTGAAATGCATTCACAAGGTTTATAGGAAACTACCCATGGGACGCCTGGGTGGCTCAGTCAGTTAAGCGCCTGCCTTTGGCTCAGGTCATGATCCTGGGGTCCTGGGATTAAGTTCCACGTCAGGCTCCCTGCTCAGCTGAGAGTCTGCTTCTCCCTCTATCCCTCCCCGTGTTTGTACTTGTGCTTGTGCTCGTTCTCTCTCTCTCTCAAAAATAAATGCAGCCATCAAAAAACACGAAATCTTGCCATTTGCAACGATGTGGATGGAACTAGAGGGTATTATGCTAAGCGAAATAAGTTGATCAGAGAAAGACAAGTATCATATGATCTCACTGATATGAGGAATTCTTAATCTCAGGAAACAAACTGAGGGTTGCTGGAGTGGTGGGGGGTGGGAGGGATGGGGTGGCTGGGTGATGGACATTGGGAAGGGTATGTGCTATGGTGAGCGCTGTGAATTGTGTAAGACTGATGAATCACAGACCTGTACCTCTGAAAGAAATAATACATTATATGTTAAAAAAAAAAAAAAAGAAGATAG